>NW_026862960.1:0-20632 GCF_026571515.1 Ruditapes philippinarum
AGTGAAAATTTTAAATTCTAGCTGATCCTGGAAGACCCTTTTTGAAAAACAAAATTTAAAATCCAATTTAAACCCAAAAGAACATTTTTAAAAATAAATTCCCCCCAATTTTAAAATCCAAAAAGAATAATTTTTTTTAAAACCCCAAGCCCCAATAATCACTTAATTTCCAAGTTGGGAAAATTTACCCCCAAAATAAAATGACAAAAAGTTTCGGGTGACTAAAAAGGAAAACTGATGATTTAAGAAAGAGAAAGAAAAATGTTTTCCTTTAATAATATTAATTTAAAGAATTTTCCAAAAGGTTTTTAAATTTTCAATAATCAAAACTGGGAAACTTAAAACAATAAAATCTTTCCCAAAAATTTTTCTATCTAAATAAATGCATTAGTTTTCAAACAACATTTAAAACCTTCTTGAATCCCTTTGTAGTTTGTTTCTAAAAAATAGAACAATGATAATATTGGAAATACCAACTGGTCAGATATAAATTATATACATGTAATATGTTGCATACATAACATTATGAAAATAACATTTATAAAAAAATATAGTAATAAGGGCAAAATACACACTAAACAACAACCCTCGATTACTCAGTTAAGAAGATCTTTATTTTTTTTGGATTCTCGTGGTAACTATTTAAAACGACATTAAATCCTTACTCTTTTATTCATACGTGTGTCTCCGATGAACATTAGCATTTGCATATTGCTGTACAATTCATAAAGTAAATACCTTTTGATAGAATACAGTATCTAAAGAGAGTGGACTAAACCAGATGTTTCTTAATAGAATTAAAGTATGTTATGAGAACTATGAAATGTATGTTTGATTTAAAAGTCGTCTTTATATATAGGTATTCTTAATCCATCACCTATCGGAACGAAGGTGTATAATCAGTATTCTTTTGAAATTTTATAAATTGAAGTAACTCAAACTGTGAGTTGATTATTATTATTAACTCGATTCAGAAGCGAAGTCAGATAAAAAATTAGCTTAACATTAAAAAAATATGAATGAAGTGATACTAAACACTTGTATCTTTTTTGTCAACATCACCTTATCATGTTGTTAGAAATCAAATCAAGATAACATACAACAGAACATGTGTTTTCAATTTGAATGCATGCAAAAAAATAAATTAATAAATAAAACGGTTCTTGATCACACAACTATTTGTTTGAATCCAATCAGTGAATGCGAAAGTGAGTTATTCATTAAGCGTTATTTAACAAATAGTTCGGGAAGGCCGGCGGGACTCTTGCCTGTGTTTGTTTGACGTATAACCCGACCACACAATTAAAATGAGATTTTCAAACAGTTTCATGAAGATTACTTACCTGTAATACCTTCATCCAGCAAAAATCACAGTAAGGATATAATTTTTTTGCAATACTAGTAATGAAAAATGTCAAATAAACATTTCGATAAAAAACGACAATAAGATATCTCCCTCCGGTGTTTTCAACAAAATGCAGTAATTGTATTAGATAATACCAACACGTTTTACACGAGTTTTTTGCACGATATGTGAGGTAACTTGAAATGTGAGTTTGAATTGAAATAATTATAATTAATATATTTTTATGAAAGTGTGTGTGTGAAAACTAATTTAAGGTAAGGGTTTATATGATGACTACAATCTTTAGTTTTTAATAAAGATCTTTATTCATAAACTGTTTTTAGGGATACAGTCTCAATATATTACATGTACAAAGAAAAAGGTGAAGTGTTCTTATAAAACTTTGACGCTCAATGTTTATAAATAAAGATGGATAGGTATGGAGCAAGTAGTTCATTGTCAACATGATTAACCACTTGGACACGGACGTCCCATGTTCAAAGAAATACACAACTAACTCGCAAACTATTATTTACTTTATAAACAGTAGCATAATGTCATTTAACTAAGTTTATTTTGAAATAAAAAAACTATCAATGTTGACGTCTGTACAAATAAACCCATTTTAAAATTAATTAAATGTTTAAATTTCCGTGAAAACAAAATGGCGTAAACTTAGTTAAATGTTAGATAAGATACACTTATCGTTTTCTTAAATTGAAATATCAAGGATGAGAAAATGCAAATTGTGTTAGAAATAACTTAGCCAGTGGAATCAAATTTTCGTAATGAGTTCTATTGAAAAAGTTTGGCAGTAACAATTTTCGCAGCAAGAAAGGTTTGCTCCAAAAATCTTGAATTTTAGGAAAGCACGGAAACGTACATTTCTTCACACGAGTTAAGTACATCGGAGTCAATATTAAAATTTAAATTTGCATTATCAATGCATAATTATTGTATTTTGTTGGATATCAGATAATGTAATCCTTCTTTAAATTAAATAAAATAAAATGTTTCAGCCAGAGAGTGGAGATAGATAACCGTAATATAGCAATTCAAACAATTTGACAAATTATCATTGTTCCATCCAGGCATATTACTGACACCAGGAAGTTTATAGAAAGTGTGCGTAGACTGCACAAAGAGCGATGTCAATGATCTCATTTAGATAAAAGTCTCTTTTTAGATAGTAATACGTAGACATGAAAGGTTATATTGTTGTATCTGTCAATCTTTCATTACTGTTTTTATTGCTGTATAATGATATTACCTAGTAAGAAAGCTGAGAGAAAATTATTGTACGGAAATATTAAGGAAGTATGGTGGACCTATTATTCTATGAATTATATACGTTCATTGCCATGATACTTAATCAACACCAGAAGTATATTTAGTGCAATGTATTTAAGGGAAGTACTCTCAGACTGATAATCGGGTAAAAATACTAACACTAGTATATTTAAAGATTATCGTTTAAGTATTTCAGATTGTCAAAATGAGTCTTCTTTAATTTGTTTTTGCCTAAAATGGCTTTAGGCATATGATGCTATGCCTATATATCTTAATGTTGTTAAGTTTTGTTTGCTGCTTTAATTGTAAACTGACAATTATGCAGTAAACAGTATTAAACTGTCAAATCAACATAAAAGAAAGCAAAAGAACAACAAAACATAAAATTATAAACACATGTAGCCCACTGTATATAAAACTTAATTATATAGCCCACTATTAGTACATATGAGCATATGACGCACACTTAAAATTTATCATTTCTACAAGTTTATAAGCACATAAAAAACTTAGCATATATTTATATGTAATGAGCTCAAATACACATGTACTACATGGGCTACATATGTTTATATGTATTGGCTTACATCAACATATGTTGTCCATTTTATACATGTTTATTTGAGCTCATTACATGTAACTTCATGCTACGTTTGTAATATGCTTATGATTTTGTAAAAGATTTTAATCGCGGTCTTGAACATCATTTCTATTACTTAACTGTCATGCTCATTTTTTGTTTCGAAAAGGAGTTAGTTCAATAATCTCAACTTTTAAATCAGCATGCACCTGGTGGTCAATAAAAACCTTCCCTCATTTTTCGAGAAAGATGACTACTAAATTAAAATAAATGACATATATGTTTTTAATAAATTATCAACAAAAGACCACATTTATCATAAATCGTTTACGCATTAAAATGACATTTATCCTTATTTGCTGACTAGGCATGATCAAGAAAAAAGTATGATTAATTTATACCTTATTTTTAATAAAGTCTTCGATAAAAAAAAATCAACACTAACTTATATATGGCATGAATAGTCAAATCTCTACGAGAAATAACACAGGTAATGTCCTAATTTATAATCCCTACAGTAATAATTGGAAAACTCGTAAGTCTATAATCTTGTACTAAACCACTTGTAGAAGTATAAAGCTTGATGATGTTTGAATGAAGTGATAAGCCGCGAGAAAGTTATGTGTGTCGTAACGTTATTTAGTACATTCAATGTTTTCTTAAACGTTCAAACGATATTTGAGCTCGATTTGATTAGATCAAAGATAATTTCATATTGATTGTTGATTCTTACAATCAATGCATATCATAACACAATATCTATAAATTTTATATTATTTATATGATTTCCCATGCAAAAAAAAAGTTCAAGCAAGGAACACGTTGTTGGTTTTATATCTTATCATTTATTATGAGCTTGCATAAAAAACTATTATTAATAGTTAAAGATTTTAAATACGCCTTCGCAAATTTTGACCTAGATACGTAAGAAGTGATCTCTTAAGAGAGCGAATTTGTTTCGATATGACATGGAAAGAATTGAATATACTTTGAGTTCGATGTTAAGTAAAGTACTGTTAAAGGAAACATCGTAAATGTAAGACCAATTGTGGTGAAATTGTTACTTCCCATCAGTAAATATGTCGTAAACACTTCCTGAAATGAGTCTGATATTTTTCTCCCAACAAAAGTTTTATCTTATCGATGAAAAAAAAAAACATTAAATTTAAACAAGAATTCCTTTATCAATCAATCTTTTCTTTCAAGTCAAATTTAACAATTCTGTCTAAATAATTTTGGAAATGATTGTGAAAGGTAGTAACAATGTAACCTATCTAAAGGTTTTTACTTTAGTTTGCTTTGGTTTAACTAAGCTAAAAGCTTACATATATGTGCACACATCGTAGGTATTTTACAACGTTAAACCCCTTCAACTTAGAGACCTTAAACATTTGGTAGATGTTGCAGAGGAAGTTTTTTTTTATTTGAGCACGTTTTTTTTACAACAATTTTAGTGAAACATTTACTACATAATATTTGATGCATTTATAAATGTTAAAAAACGTTAATTTAGTTTAAAAAGCCTTTCTTTCTTTTATCAACATAAGTATTGTATTTTACAAAC
This sequence comes from Ruditapes philippinarum, assembly GCF_026571515.1. Lineage (NCBI taxonomy): Eukaryota > Metazoa > Mollusca > Bivalvia > Venerida > Veneridae > Ruditapes > Ruditapes philippinarum. Next base: position 4,780 of record NW_026862960.1, read on the forward strand.
GAAATATTTTAATCATTTGCTCTTACCCGGTCTGCAATGATTATTTATGTTTGTAAATGGCTGTATAATTCGCAGATATATCTCATTCTTTAGAAAACGTTTAACCATAACATATACAGTTTTGATTCGCATATTCAGCTGAGTTGATAAGCAATGTTTTAATAAAATTTGCCTTTAGTGTTAAGTAATCTATGGCTTTTAAACTGTTTTTGTAAACGTTGGCATTGAATAATGTTCAATTATGATCGGTCATTCACATTTGCAAAGATAATATATACATAGTCATTGTCATTATAATTCTACGTCAATTAAAGCTTTTAGTATTTAATATATTTATTGAAATAGCTGCGATTTAAAAGTAACAACTCACGACTTTATTGTCCAATTTGACTCTTAAATAATGTGGCATGCAAAAATCATTTGAAGCCGAAAGCAGTTAATACCGAGAGAGAGAGAGAAAGTAAAAATAACATTAGTAAAAATAACTTTAATTTCTATAATATTATATTTCTATAATTATGTCAATCATTTTTTATTTATTTATATATTTATTTAATTATCTATTTTTTTTTTTGTTTGGAAAAGACTGAATGACAACACAAAACATTGTTACGGTAGCAATGTTTATAAATTATGTACAATTGATAATAAAAATGATGATGATGATGATGATTATGATAATGATAATAATAATATAATAATAATGAAGAAAATCAACAACGTGATTTGCGGCCAATCATTTTAGAAATGAATTATTGTGTTTGAATACAAAAAAAAACCCAGCTATAACGGCTTTCTTTTACGTAATAAGTACAGGAAGTTTATTTCAAACATTCAATATTAATAATATTAGCATGATAAGATGCAAATGCAATCGTATAGTAACATTTTGAATGTATATTGTACACATTATATGCCGTCTCTTTTATAATTAACCGTTTGTAAAATAATATATCCTTATACTGCTAACGAGAACGTATCTATGCATAAATTACATTCCCCTTGCATATTGACTAAATCTCCAAGAAACAAACAAATAAATGCTAATTGAATTATCTGAAGAAATATTTAAAACAACATACCTCCAGATAAGTCAAAATTTAAAAAAAAAATAAACTTGAAAAAAAATGTACTCAGATGTAATCAAAAGTAAAACGTTTCAAGGTTCAAGTAATAGTTTACATATTATGTTCGGATAATGCCACGATTTTTTCGGTATCTACAACTATATTCCACTGCGTTCCTAACGCAGTAAAGACTTTTTAAGCATATTTTGACCACTTTTTTTGGTAATTTACGTGGTTTTTTAATGCCATTGATAATGTGTAAATTGCTTCCTTTTAGTTACTTCACAATATTTCACATTCAAATACATTAACAAATTTTCATGAAAATAAGCATGAATCTGGAGGCGTGCTGCTTTAAGTGTTTACTACAAAAACCGTTTTCTACTATACTTTCTTCTGAACACGGGGTTTTGAATGCTCGCGATATGTGAAATTAACATGAAGGAATCTAACAAATAATGATCAAGCTTGATTTAGACTGTTGTTACTAATTGTAGTTGTATTTTTTTCCTAACCAAATTTTTGAAATATAATGAACGGTGATTATTATAATGTTTTCCGTTCCTCAATTCACACAATTGTGTAAGCGACAGCATATTTAACACAGAATATGATGACTGATTGAAATTTACTGGGCGTATTGTTGGAATTCATGTCTAAACAAAAGCAGTCTTGGCCGAAAGCTAAGTAAATAACATACAGTCTTTTGGTAAAACGGCGATAAATAAACGCATCCCCAAACACAATTGGCAACAAAGGACCAACAGCAAGTAGCCAAGCCAGGAACCGAAGAAAGAGAGGACACAAGAGCGAAACAGTTTTCATAGGGAAGGAGAAAGTTTGTATTATGTTGAATCAACCTATAAATATGTTATTTGCTTTTTAAATTTGTCTTTTGGCGTCTTATATGTGATATGCAGGCTTCATACAGACTCTGATCCCCTTTCCAAATTCAATTTTATTTTGTTCCGCCCATTGTTCTCTCGTTTAGGGCACACATTTTCTATTACTTGGGGACCATACGCGGCTTTTCATGGAATGACACTGAAGTGTCACATTGAAGATTACTTGATAACCGCAGATGTTTCAAAATTCAAAATTTTACCATTTCATGTTTAAATATTTAAATCTAAAGAAACCGGTGTTAAGGTATGTGGACGGTAGTTGCACTTGACAGAACAGTCCATAAACAGGCTCAATCAAACCGAGCCTGCAATATTTTCAACTTTGCCGTTTTGGACTTTCTTTAGGGTTCTTGCTTTCTCTATTTTAGATCCGTAAGTAATATCAGGACCTATTGCTTAAAGAATTAACAAATACTAGATATAAAAACAAGTACATGAAACAACTTACAAGTGAAAATATCACCTTTTATATACGCAAAAACAACAACAACAATCTACACAAAAACACATTTAGTACATTTAGTAATGTATGATCAAATCATTTTATTTAAATGGTTAAAAGTAGTTAATGAACCTCAAGTAAGAAAACATAAAAACGCACCGGTCTAATGAATGAATGTCAAAGCAAAAATGAAAGTGCATTACAAATGCATTCTGAGTCAGTGACATAACTCACACGTTTGGATGACTCTGACTTAGTTGTTCTTTGGTAAATAAAAGCAAATAAAATATGAGAATATACAACAATGTGGATCACCTTCCATCCGAAATATATATTCAATCACAACAATATTCAACCATTCAAATTTTATTCAAGTTCTTCAAAAAAGGTAACTGATATTCATTTTGGTTGCGAAAAAATGTAAATATATTTTTATTTATTAAACGAATGCATGCATGTTATTAAACAAATAAGAAAGTAATTAAGTTATATTCCTCAACATATTCGAGTTTCAATATTTCTTGTATAAAATGTCTTTAAAATAGGTTACTACACGGTGAATTTTATAATGTTCATTTTATAATGGCTACTTTGTTACTCTTTAGTTTTATTTGCTTATATTCTTTTGTTCGGAGCTTAAAAGTGTTTTTGCTTGACTTTGAGACAGATTATTGTAAGAGAAAAGTGGAATGCGCTAAGAGCAAAGAAGGCTATGAATGTTTCAGTAAAATATATCTTAGGCTTTTTAATATTTGCTGCTTTGATAAATTTTATGTTTTGTCAAATAAAGTGTCAAACAGTTGTTTATCTTAATTTTCTTAAAGTTCTATATACACATTTATAAATTACATAACTCTATTCTAATTCGGTTTATGCCTTTGAAGCAGAAAATTAATGTGATTCATATTTTTAGTTTTTTTTTCTGTTTTAAAGTTCATTACCGAGTTACATTTTCGCTTTAAATTTGTTCATTACCGAGTTACATTTTCGCTTTCAATTTGTTTTCAGACAAAACAAACTCATACAAGTACATGTACAAAATATTTTACACAAACATAGCCAATATACTTTTTAAATATTACCCGGAAACTCCATTGTGTGCAAGATACAAGCTAAAAGACATATGGCGGAAACGTGCACAATAACTTCAATACAGACCGCTTTTAAATTAACACCGATAGTCTTGCAAAATCGTATCAAGGGGCATAGAATATAGTTAAACTTTAAAACTAAGATACTGTTTAAGTAACTTATATGGAAATGCTGTTCAAGATATTCAACTGAAACTTTGACCAATATTTGAGAAATGTATTTTAGGCAGTCATACTTGCCTTGAACGCGCTACTTTTTTAAAATATAAAATCTAAGGGTGCATAAACCAAGTGGTATATGACGTTATTATTCAGAATTCTCACTAAAGTTGCAGAATAAAAGCGCTGTAATTGTTATATTTTCATCCTTTGTAATGTTATATGGCACTTATAAGGAATTTTTCATATTCACGTGTTGTTCTGATTCCTCAAATGTTACTCAGCATTCGGGCAAACCGTTATATTTGTTTGCTTAGCTAATTGTTTCCAGAATGTAAGAATAAGTTAGCATGTAAAAGGAAAGGAAACATAAAGGCCTATAACACTTTCGAGGTATTTTAATCAACCCTCCCAAATACAAAATCAGATTATAAGCTGTAAGTTGTTGTTGGCATATAATTATTAACACCGACATTGTGATGGTATACTGTGACTGCCCATCTTGCTTTTCTGTAGGTTAGTTGAATATCGTACCCACATAAAAAAATTAAAGTATTTAGTGAAATTCAAACACTAAGCTTAGTGCTATAGGGCAAGTAGTTTGTAGTCTAAAACCTAAAACAACTGACCACGGACGTCCCATTTTTCAGTAAGTATTCAACTCATAAACAATATATTTTATAAACAGTAGCAAAACGCCATTCAACCAACTTTAGTTTGAAATATACTATCGATATTGGCTTTTGTATAAATAAAACATTAATGAAATGTTTAAATTTCAGGGAAAACAAATGGCGTAAAATTGTTAAAATGTCAGATAAGATACACTTCTCGTTTTCTTAAATTGAATATCAGGGATGGGAAAATGCAAATTGTGTTAGAAATGACTTAGCCGGTTGGATGAAATTGACGTAATAAGTTCTATTGGAGATTTTTTTCAAAAGTTTGGCAGGATCGATTTTCTTAGCAAGAAAGTTTTGCTCCAAACGCTCACAATTAACGAAAGCACGGGAACTTGTCGAAACATATCATACCATTTGATGCATAATACATTCTTTATTACACTTTCTTCAAGTCTTTCCCTAAATTCAATTTGGTTTTCTCTATGAAATGCAAGCATAGGTACATTCTGCAGCCGAGGTTACTGTTAAAATAACTTTAGAAAAGCGTATGGAAATTCATGTTCACCAACATGTTCATCGATAAAAATAAGCAGTGTCAAAGCGTATCCAGTTTATGTAACAGTTTATAAGAAGGTTTTCATTTGCCGTAATATGTGTTGTTTTGCTTTTTTTAAGTCATTTAACAGTTTGTAAATTAATTTTTAACATTTTAAGACATGGATTTGCCATATGGATTTGCCATTTCTGAACAAGATTCGTGTCTGAAATTAAATGCGCTTTCATTTTCTGTTTGTTCAATGCAATTGCAGTCACGTGAAAAAAGGACGTCTGGTTCACCAAGAGTTACCTGTAATTCTGACGCAACTTTGTGTCCTTGTTTACTGTTGTTATAAAAAAGGATACATTGTCGTGTGTAGAACACCACCACGGAAAAGAACAAGGGAATCAGTGATGTTAAATGTAAAATTTGCAATAAATTTGGCTTTTTTCTTTTTCTAAATGATTGACATAACTCCGAATAACAGACAGCTATCACATTTTACAAATACAATGTATGTTTTAAGTTTAAGAATTACTATATCTTTCAGTTAAACTAATATTTTACAGTAAAATTCATATTAAAAATAACAAAGGAACATGATGCATGTACTAAATAAAAGTGTATTTAACTGTTAGTTTATGTTGTTGTTGTTGTTTTTGGCCTATGAGGAAATGTAGTCCTTGTGTGGTACATTATAAAATATTTCTCAGAGAATCAAGATGAAATTGTTATGGTTAAAGCAATCACTTACAATTTGTACAATTTGTAAAATTACCATTGTTCAGTCAAGGCATATTACTGACACCAAGAAGCTTATAGAAATTGTGCGTAGACTGCACAAAGAGCGATGTCAATGATCTCATTTAGATAAAAGTCTCTATTTAGATAGTAATACGTAGACATGAAAGGTCTTATTGTTGTATCCGTCAATATTTTATTAACTGTTTTTATTGCCGTATAATGATATTACATGTACCTAGTAAGAAGGCTGAGAGAAAATTGCTGTACGGAAATATAAAGGAAGTTTGGTGTACCTATTATTCTATGAATTATACTCATTCATTAGCATGACTCTTTATCAACACCAGAAGTATACTACTAAGGTACATACTGAGAATTGCATTGAGGATAATCAAAAGTTAATTAATTGAATTGCAATGCATTAAAGTAAAATATTCTGATAATCGGGTTAAAATGCAAACACTTGCATACCACTTTGTTTGACATTATTTGACATTTGTTTTCTTGAAAATATCAATTTTATTTAAAATAAAAGATAAACGTTTTATCTTTTCAAATTTTGTCAAAACCAGTCTACTTTACTTTTCTTGTTATTGCCTAAAATGGCATTCAGGCATGCTTATATATCTTAATGTTATATTTTATTAACAATATCACTGTCACGAGAAAGGACTACACTCACACTAAATAAGATAATGCCTACAACTATAAAGTAAACATATGTTGTCAACTGCATATAAAACATAATAATTATGAAGCCCACTACATATGAACATACATGTATTAAGCAAACTTTACATTATTTATATGTAACCCATAACATATATATTTAACATATGTAGCCCCTTATATACATGTTTATTTGAGCCAATTTCATACAAACATACGTAACTACATGCTATGTTAGTAATATGTTTATAATTTTGTAGAAAATTTTGAACCGCTGTATTGCACACAATTTCTATATCTCCTTAATTGTCATGATCATTTTTCAACAATCTCAACTTTTAAATCAGAATGCCCCCAGGTGGTAAAATGAAATAAAGTCTGACCTCATTAGTCATGACAAAAATATGATATGTGGAAACAAATATATATGACAGATATAATAATAATAAACCAACAACAACAGAAGAAACAATAATTATCAAGGTACAATCAAGAAAATAGTATGAATCATTTATTATTAATGTTTTTTTTACCTTCAATCAAATAAATCCAAACACTACCTTAGTTATGGCATGTGTTTTCAAATCAGTATAAGAAGTTACACAGCAATGACCTAATTTATAATCCCTACAGTAATAATTGGAAAACTCGTAAGTCTATGATTATGTACTAAGTATAAAGCTGGATGATGTTTTAATGAAGTGCTAAGACGCGAGAAAGTTCTTGTGTGTTGTAACCTTGTTTAGTACATTCAATGTCTTCTTTCTTCCTTTAATTAAACGTTCAAACGATTTTTGTATTTGATTTGATATTTCCATGTCCAGCTAAATAAAGATTAGATTATAGACTATTTCATACTGATTGTTGATTCATACAATCAATGCATAATAAACACAATCTAAATTTTATATATTTATATGATTTCCCATAGAAACGTTCAAGCAAGGAACGCGTTGTTGGTTTTATTAAACTATCATTTATAATGAACATTCATAAAAAAACTATTATAAATAATTATAGATTTTAAATACGCGTTTGTAAACTGTGACCTATATACGTAAAAAAGATCACTTAAGTGTTCTTAAATGTTTTGTATAAGACATGACAATAATTGTATACTTTGAAGTCAATGCTAAGTAAGATTCTGTGAAGGGAAACATCGTAAATGTAAGACTAATTGTGGTGAAATTGTTCTGTTCATCAGTAAATAAGTCGTAAACATTTTCTCTAAGTAACCGGATATTTTTCTCCCTACAAAATTGTTTATTTATATCAAAGGAATAAACATCAACACAAACATGCTTTTATCCATCAATCTTTTTTTCGACCTTATTGTAACAAGTCTGTCTTAAACTTTTGTAAATTAATTGTGAATGCTAATAATTATTTAAGCTATTTCCAAGTTCGCCTTGAATGAACAAACTTAAAACGTTCCGTTTTCAACTTACACACATGCGTATGCGTTGTACGTGTCAACTTAGAGGCCGGAATCATTTGTTAGTTTTTAATGGAAAGCTTTTTTTCATAGTAGTCACAAAGAAAATCAAATAAATATCGTCCAACACGGAGAAATAAAAGTTGCAGACTAATCTTTATTTGATTGAGCACGTTATTTTGAAGAACAAATTTAAACAACATTTAATAATAAAAAATGGTAGATGTGTAAAGGGTAAAAATTATAATTTAGTTTGAAAAGTCTGTTAATCTCATAACCATTATAATTTACAAAAAAATTATTTTAATCCTTTACTTTTACTCGGTCTCCAATATTTATGTTTAAGTTTAGAAATTGCTATAAACTTCGTAGATAGCTTTCATTATTTAGAAACAATGAACCAGTTCAGTTTTGTCTAAAATTAAGTTAAGATTCTTACATTCAGTTTCATTGTTAAGCAAAGGCTCAATAAAATTTTCCTTTAGTTTAGCAATTTATGGCATTTTGAACTGTTTATTTAAAATTTGACATTGTATAAGGTTCAATTATTATAGGTCATTGACATTTCCAAGGATTATATGTGCATTATCATCGTCATTATATTCAGTCAATCAAATATTTTAATATTGGTTATTAAAATAAAATAGCTGCTATTATAAGGTAACAACTTATGGTTTTATTTTTAAATTATAGCTCAATAATGTGGCGTGCAAACATTAATTGACGCCAAAAGCAATTAATCACGAAATAAATCACACAATTAAACACAAATTAAAAAGAACCAAAACACTTTATAATCATTTTAATTATATCAATCATTTTTCCTAAAGCTGAACAGTTCCCAATATGCTCTTGAAAAGAGTAAAATCTTGAAGCTATAAAAAGAGGTTTGAAATATTTGTTCAAAATTAATTGCAATAATTAGTCAAAATATGCTTGTTGAAAATGAATAAAACCTAATTTCAAAAGTACGTCAGAATACATAACAATTATATTTCAAACACATTATAAAATGTTATGACAATTGAGAAAAAACTGATATATGTGTTTTTATTTTATGCTTTTCAGTGGATTACTGATTTATCTGTGAAAATTATATTTGGTAATTTCACAGTGAAAATTATCAAAATATAATTTCACTCTTTTCAATGACGAAACTACTTTTTTAAGATTTTCCCCATGTGGTACCTCAATTTTATTTTTGCTGACAATTCTGACAATGTCAGGCTGTTTAAAGAAAAAGCAAGACTGAAATTGATTAATAACTTAAATGTCAAAAGTAATAAAAAGAAGAAAACTTACTTCTATTCATTCAAATTCATGAAATTCCAATCACCAAATTTCGTTTTTTTGTTTCATTTTGACAGTCTCAAAAATACATTCCTTCCCCATGCAAAACTGCTCTTGATGACATTTGGGCATATTAAAGTATCCTACGAGTAATAACTGCCGTATGCTTTATGAAAAATTGAAAGCATTGACAGCCATAACTCGAAGAATAAGTTTAAATCAACCCAGCGTTCTTGAGCAGGTTTCCAAGTTTTCCATTTTCCTAGCTCCTTTTCTGAATGTTTTTCACATCTGTCAACACTTATTTTTTGTCTGTTACAAACCTCAAATAAGTTTTTCTTTCTTTTAAAAATGTGTATGACTAACAAATCCAAATTATATCCCTCTGAATCTTACACAATTATTTTCCTCCCATGAAATACACAACTTTAAAAAAAATGGCTGCCGCTTACAATTTACAAAGCCAGGTCTAATATAAATTCGCACTAAGTAACAGAAATATGGATGGATGGTTGGACTTTTTCTCCTACAAGAATTGCTTGTTTTTATTATCAAAACAAGCGATCATTCATATTTTTTAATAAAAATTAATAAATATCACCGTCATTTAATGTTGATTGGCGGACTTATTTTTCAGCTCAAGACTTCTTTTTTTTAATGAGAAATTCCGAATAAATGGGCTCTCAATGGGGGAAACAGTTTTAATATCAAACGTTAAAATTATGGAAATTTCGTTTTAACTTGTTTTTAAGCATAAAATAAAAAGAAAATTTGTCTGTTTGTTGTGTAAGATGTAATTTTATTTCATCTCGTGAACTTTAAAAAAAGTATTCTCACTCGTGGCTTCGCCACTCGTGAGAATACTGTTTTTAAAGCCCACTCGATGAAATAAAATTTCATCTTACACACACACAAACAAATATCCTCTATATCATTCAGGAGTCTATTAATTGTTTTAGCATAATTTAAGTTCTTTTAATTTAACAATCTTTAATGTCCGGAGGTTGCTTGTAATCTTTAAGGTATTAACCACGTGCCCAGTCATTATTGCGATACATACACAATACGAAAAGAGAACACAGTAACAGAGATCAATTATCATTTTGCAAAAGATCACCGGAAGTAACATTTTAAAAACATTTGAAAATGCTTTCATTTATGAATTTTAATATCTATCATAAAAATTACTGATAATTAGTTACAGATTTATAAAATCTATAATAAACATTGGGCATGAAATTATTGAACAAGTCCTAGAGTAATATTGTTTTTAATAATTGACTTTGACTTTGATATTTTCATTTACTTTTTAAGTCAAGATACAGCAGTCAATACCAGACACTCGCCTTGGTACTTAGTCCCTTTAAATTCATACTAATCAACGGAAACATAAAGTACCTTGGTACACAAGGCTTCCAGCCAATGAATATTAACCATGCTTGACTGTGACGTGATATTAATCTTTTTGTGTCTGCGTCCATAATAATAATTGTATAATTTTTTGAGCTGAAAAACTACTCGTATATCTTTCATAATTATATCTTATATTGGTATGCTAAATTTCAACTTGTAAAACGAATAAAAAGCTATGTTTGATAGGTTAACAGCAGTTCTAATGCAATTATTAAAACGAGTGAAAATGAAGCTTTTCAAAATTCACTTTGTTTACTGTGTTTAACTTCCTGATCATAAAACTCTTTATCAGTTTAATATTTAAAACCACTTTTTGTCATTTTGTTTGGAACTCGCGCAAATGTCAGTACAACTGTTTGCATCTGTGTCTTTATAGTATCTGTAAATATATTTAGCAAATAATAAATCGTTAGAACATAGCCTAATCACACAGGCTAATATTTTCAAAATCATTTCGAATTCTTCTTATTAGCTTATGTTTGAGAGATTAAAAGTTTCTTTGGTATATTTTTGTACTACGGAAATGCGATTTACATACAGTGATATAGAACTTATTCTCCCACAATTGCTGTGCGGGCTTTGACTTAATGTGTGTCCTCGGGCTCCTATGCTTCTGCATATGCAAATGTTGAAAAAAGGTCACTAACCCTCTCTTGCAACAACAACAATATAAGATGTTTATTCGATTACATTTTTATTCACGCAGTAACGATAATCAAAATTCACATGCAAATATGTAATCTTTGTTTAAAATCATAAATCAACAACTCACATTTGCTTTCAATTTTCTGGCACCCACTGGCGGTTAGCAAGTCGATATTTGAAAAACAACATGGTCATAAAATTTAATATCAAGTACATTTTCATTGTAGAATCTGTTAATTTCCTATTTTTCACATAATTACTTGTTTTACTTTAAGCATCATTTTAAATCAATATTTCACAGCTGACAGCAGCTTGCAAACAATGAAATAACCGTCACATTTATGTTTATGAAGTCAAGCTGGTGACTACAAGCAGTGATCGCAACTAAAGTTTTTTTTATCAAATTTCAAAAAGCTTTAACTTTAAATCAGCATGTTTTAATTCGCTTTAAACATCTTCTCGCTGCATTGAAAATTGACATGTTTTGCGAAACATGACAAATTTCATATTAAATTACGTAAATTACTGGATGATGCCTTTAAAACACATAAACATGTGACATGCCTTGTGGTAATAAAACACATAACTGTATAGTGGTTTGTTTATTGAGAAAACATGAGCTTAGCTTATATATTTTATATACCGCTTTATCAAATTCTTATTTTGATTTGTAGATCTAGATCTGTGTTATTATACCTAATTTATATTCAGTTATTATGGGGATTTTCATATAATTGGGTTTAGAGTCCAACAGAAAATGACATTTGTTTGATTGAGTTGTCAACTTAATAAATAGTTCAATAGTCTGAAACCCGAAAACTATTGGACATGAAAGGTATCCAAGCCATTCTACAAATCCGTTCAGATTGGTCAGTTTGCAAATCCATAACAAAAGTTTAGCACGTTTTTGTTATGACACCAGGTAACCATTTTTGATGCGTTAAGCTCAGCAACTCTACAAAGAGTTGAATCATTGAAATCTTCTTAATATAAATTTACAAAGTCAACATTTACTAAAATATAACAATGAGAGTCCCAGTCGCGGCCTTTTTTTTTGTAAAAAATATGAGTTGGACGCACTTTTAAGCCAATAAATGAAACTTTACTGATAACGTTGGCAATCACATTTTTGTTGTCAGTGTCATGCAAAATTGTATATCAATATTTCATACATTTTGGTGGTCACTTCCAGCCAATTCTTGATATATCAAATCGAAGCATTGTCAATAAAATTATTATGCATTATTCCTTTTCTGATTTCAGTCCGAGAAAATAATCATTTCACTGGCTATAGGATCACAAGGTCATCAGACAGCATTGTGTTAAGTTAACATGGCGTATTGATGAAGAAAGATATTTTGGCCGAAATTCAACTTGATGAAAGTGCAGTATTGATACTTAAGTTTATAAATGTTCAAATTACTTCCCCTCGTTTAGGTTTAAACGTTTTTTACAGCTGCCACACGGCACTTAACACCTGCTCTCAATTTAATTAAACTGTCGTGGCATTGTGAAGTATTCTTGCTTTTTTTAAATGACATTACTCGGACGGAAATACTACAAAGTGATTTGGATGCTTATAATTACACTGTATTTAATGGATTAGGACAAGTACATATATATGGTTACCATCAACTTTATAAGATATTTATTGGTTTTGATAAAGCGCAAATTTATATTCCATTTATCGATAGCTTTTAATGGAAAAAAATATCAGACCAAAGATCAACAGGCGCAAGCCACACTCAATTAACGCACTTGCAAACAAACCTTGGAAACACTGAAACACAGACTTGAAACCAAGCAAGGCACCGAACACACACATGAGTGGACAGAAGGTCAAGTAAAATAAGGTAAACACCAAAAAATGTATTCAATCAAACAGCAGCAAGTGCGAATGTTGAAATAACCGGTGGGCAAAGGAAGGTAAAGTTTTAAATAGGAAAATCAAGAGTAACGGGATCTTAAAGATCTTAAAGGACAGAAAAGGAAAAAAGCAATTTGACCTCAGTTGACACCAAAATAAATACATCTTTAGGAGTCCTTACAGTTGCAAACGTTAAATAAATTAAATAATGAAATGCTGTTTCATATACACATAAAATGATACCTAATGGCAATAACTAAATTATTAATGGTAATAACTAAATTATTTAATACCTTAAATGTATATTAACATTAACGCCTATCATTTATGACATGATATTACCTAAAATGATATCCATGAATTACTGGGTGTTGCTGAAAATAGTGTACATGTATCATTCTGAATAATGAAACAGTCCGAATAGTTTCTTTTTGATTCACTTTCAGTTTTTCTACATATATAAGTCCCATGGAAACATATTTCAACTGTTTAATTTAAACTATTACAACTAAACATTGACGCAATTGAGACATTGATAAAGTTGCCGTCAACCCTTTGATGGTTTTGACATTCTTACTTTTATATGAACCGCTTTCAAAAAGTATTACTGAAAAATCAAACAATAAAACTTGTATAAATACAACTTAAAGGCAAACTAGTCAAATCGGCCCCAAGTCAGATCGGCCCCAAGTCAGATCGGCCCCAAAATTAGTCAATTCGGCCTCAAAATTAGTCAAATCGGCCACACAACAATTTTAAAAAGTCAAATCGGCCCCAAAACTAGTCAAATCGGCCCCAAAACTAGTCAAATATGCCTCACAACTAGTCAAATCGGCCCTAAAGTTATTTTTATGAAAAATCCAATTTTGGTTAAAATTACAAGGTTATTAACTGAGAATTGTACTTTAACATAAATGTACCAATTAAAAATAATTCATTACAAAATTGAGACAGTTTTGATGCTAGTGATAATTGTTATTAATGTAATTATGCAGGTGTGCTATGGTTGTTGATTGATTTCTACATTTAATTACAATTACATATCTGAACACTTAAAGGTCGGTCTACGTTTTGAAGAAAAATAATTATGTGAAAAACAAACAATTATCACGTGTCTTTAATCATTTCAGTCATTGTCTCAAATAAACATGCATTGAATTCGGCTTTTTTAACAAACAATTTTGCGTGAAGTGAATTTAATCAGTTATTTTTAAAAAAGGTTGATTTTTTTAGCAACAGTCAAAAATGTATTTTACTAATTTTCTAAATGCATTTGTAATAGAGTAGTTTTTAATTTAAATTATAGTTTATTGATAATAATAAATAGAGATGCAATGCTACTGGATTAACGAATGATTGATGCGATTAACGATAATTAAGTGTGAACAACGTGCTACATCACCTGATTAAACGTGACGGTACAAAATTATGTGATGTTCAAATTTAATTTGATTTGTCGCTCATGAGTGGATATAGGAACACGCAGACAATTTAGATATCATATATGAATGTATAATTTGATATTTAATTGATGACCATCATAATTATATAAACGAATACTCAAACTGTCCCTTTAAAAAAATCGGTATATAATTATGTGAAAATAACTGCTTGACTTTATTATATCATGATTTCTTGGTGCATGCATTATAATAATTATACATGTATATGTATGTTGAGATGATGGGTATTATGCCCCAGCCAGAAATAAAGTATAAATAAAGTCCGAAAAATACTTATTTTTAGAGATATCCATCCAATTAAAGAGTGAGACGTTTAATAAGGTAGCATGTTGTTCACACTTTAAATTACATGTAGCTGTTTATTAGTTACACGTGTCCGACACATCTGGATAAATTATGTATTTAATCAATCTAAATTTAATTTCTTTAAATTAAAAAAGCTATAAAAGAACTATAAAAGAAATTATATCACCAACAACTTAAGACGTCCGCGTTTTAAACTGCACACATGGTGTCTTTATCACATTTAATTAAAAAATGAGTAATTCTACTTACATTGATTCCATCTCTGTGTATAAAATCATAATTAACAAAATTGAAAAAAGTCTTAGTATAATTATAAAAAAAACAATATATATTAAACTCTTGATAACAATGACTTCAAATGAGTATGATAAATTAGATTGATTATTATATGTTTTGTTCTTGTTTTCTATGTAATCCATATTTTTTTGTCATTTGGTATTCCCATCCACACAATTGTTTTTTATCAACATTTAAAAAAATAAGAAAATGAATAATGAATTAAAAAAAAAAATGGGGCCGATCTGACTTGAGGCCGATTTCACTTGGGGCCGATTTGACTATTTTGTGGCCGATCTGACTTGGGGCCGATCTGACTTGGGGCCGATTTGACTGTAATTCACTTAAAGTTGTATAGAACGGCTGCTCTCCTTGCAAACACTTATGGAACCAGTTGTAATATACTGTCATAAATGTTGAAAGGAATAAGATATCATTTGTGTCATTATTGTGAGCATATTGTAGTCATGAAATGTATATCAAAACTTATTTTCTATACAGTTTTTATGATACACGTAAAATAGAGAGTTTTATTTTGCAAGATGTCACGTAAATCGTCTTATATTATATGAATTGGAAATAGATATCATCTTTCGTGACAGTTGCGTGTGCTGTTTTGTAAACACAACATATAGTTTCAAATTGCTAGGAAATGACTTTTGTAACCGCTCAGATATTTCCTATCTTTGTTTCTGAATTAAGTATCTTTGCGGAAATAACCGATTACTCTGACGATGATATGATGTTATTTTGTCGAAGAGAGTTTTTCAAAAATAGGTCGAAAAAATCATATCTTAAATTAGATAATTATAATGTTTTTATGCCTTGAATAAATACAATCTGAAAAAGCAGGAAGATCTTGATCTGCACTTTAATATTTTGTCTACTTCAAGCAGATAAACTAGTAAGAGCGTATCTTA
>NW_026862961.1:0-14540 GCF_026571515.1 Ruditapes philippinarum
TTGACAAGTAAAACTAATTGTGATAATACTATTAATAACTTCACTGAGTAAGTTTCTCAACTATTTTATAATGCTGCTGCTGTCACTTGATTATTGATGTGAAAAATACTGTACAAAAAAGTTCTAAGGACGTAAGAAATCACATTAGAAAGAGTGGTTTGATGATGATTGTAAAGTAGCAAGAAGAACATACTTGTCAGATAAGAATTATTATAGAAGAAATAAGACTGATACTAACTTCCAATCAATGGTGTCTAGTGGAAAATCTTATAAAAGATGATTAACAAGAAAATTAAGTCTTATCAAGATAATTTTAATAAACGGATACTTGGGTTAAAGTCGTCAGACCCAAAAGCTTTTTGGAATTTGTTAAATAGATACTGCACGGACAGCAGGGATACTGTTAATAATATTTCAAAAGAAGTCTTTTTTGAACATTTTGTTAAATTAAATGAATCTGATCTAGATATTGACAATTTAAATAGATGATTTAGATCTTGAGAATATAAGTTGTAATAATAGCTTCTTAAATGCAGAAATAACTATTGAGGAAATTAAAAAAGTTAAAAAAAAAATAAAAAATAATAAAAGTCCTTCTGTGTTTGATAATATATTAAATGAATATCTAAAAAATGTAAATAATGAATCTGTTTTAAATGTTATTTGTTTATTGTTTAATTTTATTTTGGATTCAGGTATTTTTACTAGTATTCAGGTTATTACTAATCTTATATATAAAAATAAGGGTGACAAATCTGATCCCAGCAATTAAAGAGGGATTACCATTTTAAATTGTTTTGGCAAATTATTTACCAATATACTAAATAAGAGACTGAATGAGTATTTGAAATGCCACAATTTACTTCACGAAGAACAAGCTGGGTTCAGATCACAATATGGTACCATTGATCATATGTTTTCCTTAAAGATGTTAATTGATTATTATTTAAGTTGTAATAAAAAGCTTTACTGTGCATTTGTTGACTATAGGAAGGCATTTGATTCTGTTAATCGTCTTCATTTATGGCACAAACTTTTGTCACATAATATTGATGGTAAGTGTCTTGGTATAATCCACAATATGTACAGTAAGGCTAAATCTTGTGTTAAAGTAAACTGTGAGTTGACTAGTTTCTTAAGTAGTTTTACCGGTGTACGTCAAAGTGAAAATCTTTCACCAATTTTGTTTTCTATCTTTTTGAACGATTTGTCAGAATATGTATCTAATAAATATACAGGACTTGTAAATATCTCTAACGCAACTCGGGAATGTCTTTGTGACGATGTCATTGATGTTTATGTTAAATTGTTTCTTTTGTTATATGCTGATGATACAGTGCTTTTAGCAGAAAGCAAAATTGATTTGCAAAATGCTTTAAATGCTATGAGTGAGTACTATAATATATGGAATCTTGTTGTAAATGAAGCTAAGACTAAAGAAGAGCAATGTTTTCTGTGATCCAAAAGTCACGTAAATTATGTTTACCAATTTCTTTGCAACTACATTTATTTAACTCTATGGTTGTACCTATCCTTCTTTATGGAAGTGAAGTTTGGGGATTCGAACAAGTTCAAATTCTAGAGAAATTTCAGTTGTATTTTTGTAAATTTATTTTGAATTTAAAAGCTTCTACACCTAATTGTATGGTTAATGGTGAGTTAGGCATATTCCCATTAGCCTTACAAGTGAAAGCAAGAGTTTTTTGTTTCTCGAGTAAAATTATAAATACTAAGGCAAATAAGATATGTAAACTTCTTTATAATTAAAAACAATGTTGTCTTTGTCCTCTAGGAATATTGTTAATTTTAAATGGATAATTTTGTGAAAGAAACACTTAGTAATCTTGGCATGTCAGAATATGTTCATTTACAGAAGGTATACATAAGATAATATTAATCACTTTAAAAATATTGTGAAGCTTAGACTACAAGATCAATTTTTACAAGATTGGCATAGTACTAATGATACATCCTCTAAGTGTTTAGTGTATCGTAGATATAAAAATACTCATCGTTTTGAAAAATATCTAGATGTACTTCCTTTTGACATAGGCAAATATTTATGTAAATTTAGAACAATGAATCACCTATTACCAATCGAAAAAGGCAGACATTTGGCAATTGATCATAATAATAGGGTATGTTCCTTATGTCCGTATCAAGCTATTGGTGATGAATTTCACTACTTATTTGAATGTTCGTACTTTAATGACATTAGACATAAATCTCTTCTTCCCAGGTTTTACATTCATCCCAATATTTTTAAACTTGACACGTTAATGAATAGTTGTGATAAAAATATTCTACTAAAATTATCTTTATTTTGTAAAAACATTATGTTAAAATTTAGATAACTAATACTTCTCAATCTCCGTTCCCATTTGTTACGATATACAATACATGTTGTATTGAATTCAGTACTTGAAATGAACAATATGATCTCCTTTTTGTTTATTTAGTTAGTCATAATTGTATTTTTATATTGTGATATTAGTGATTTTTTACTGTTATTTTTCTGTTTGTTTGTTGTTATAACCAGTTTCATATTATATGCCTTGGTTTAATAAAAACTGAAACTATGTGTCAAACTAGAACATGCAGACGATTTAAGCATGCAACAAAGGATTATTTAACAAATTTAATCAGTGAAACGTTACAGTTATGGTAGACATAGGATATATCATCGTTATTTTGTCAAAAACCATGCTAAGAATATTCTGGAAACAGAAGGATCAGATTTCACAGATCATTACCGTGTAAATGGGTTAGTGTTTTGTTTCCTAGCTTATTGTATGTTTATGATTTGTAAATATCATCACTTCCTTAAAGAATAGAAGAAAAAGAAAACTTCTCAAGTAGGCCCACAGTGAAAGTACTCGGCTACGTTTTGGGTAATAGTATTTTCCTCGGGATGATATTTTTACTTTTAACCACAAACCCATGTGTTATTTATATACTATTATATAGTTTCTAAAACTACAAGGCAATGCAAGTTTGACTTGTTTAGAAAAAAGACCCGCAAAACTACAAGGCAATGCAAGTTTGACTTGTTTAGAAAAAAGACCCGCGTGTGAGTGGATTTTGAACCACTTTTGTAACCTTCCGCAGGCGTGGGTAAAGTAATGTTGTCTCGGTTTGTAAATCACAGGGAAGGTAGGGAATTGCCTGCAGTACATGTAGCTTAGTATGTGATTAATTGCCCTGCTTCTAAATTAAAAACCTAAGTTGATGTTACCTAGTAATTATGTTAAATGTGTGTAATGGACGTTGACGTTTTCAATGAATGAAAATCCGCTTAAAATGCCCCCATATAACGCTAGCTAGGTAGATATATTCAGCTTCAAAATAAACCGCCTTCTAAGCCCGGTAGTGCGGGGACAGATTTTTAATAATAGTTTCAAAGTTTATTTCAGAACTCAATTCATGTACACACAATGACAATATGAACTATAGTATATAAACTTACGTTTAGGGCACACGCTTTTTATTACTTGGGGACCATACCTTTCATGGAATGGCACGAAAGTGTCACATTGAAGGTTCCATGATAACCGCCGTATATGGAGCAGAATTAATGCATTTATTCTATCTTGCTTGATGACATTGGAACTTGCATTATGCTTAATTCCATCTTGCTTGATGACATTGGAACTTGCATTATGCTTGATTCCATCTTGATTGATGACATTGGAACTTGCAATATGCTTAATCCCATCTTGCTACATGACATTAGAACTTGCATTATGCTTGATTCCATTTTTAGCTCGACTATTCGAAGAATATGAGAGCTATTGTAGTCGCCCCGGCGTCGGCGTCGGCGTCAGCGTCCGCGTCGGCGTCTGCGTTGGTTAAAGTTTTTTGTAAAGTCAAATATCTCAATTATTACTTGAGATATTCAATTGAAACTTACAATAGTTATTTATAGTAACAAGGTACATCAGATTGACAAGTTGGATAACTCTGCCTACAATATTGACAGAATTATGCCCCTTTTTAACTTAGAAATTTTGGTTAAAGTTTTTTGTAAAGTCAAATATCTCAATTATTGCTTGAGATATTCAATTTAAACTTACAATATTTATTTATAGTAACAAGGTACATCAGATTGACAAGTTGGATAACTCTGCCTACCATATTGACAGAATTATGCCCCTTTTTAACTTAGAAATTTTGGTTAAAGTTTTTTGTAAAGTCAAATATATCAATTATTGCTTGAGATATTCAATTGAAACTTACAATACTTATTTATAGTAACAAGGTCCATCAGATTGACAAGCTGGATAACTCTGCCTACAATATTGACAGAATTATGCCCCTTTTTAACTTAGAAATTTTGGTTAAAGTTTTTTGTAAAGTCAAATATCTTAATTATTGCTTGAGATATTCAATTGAAATTTAAAATTCTTATTTATAATAACAATGTACATCAGTTTGCAAAATTGCATAACTCTGTCTGTAATATTTGCAGAATTATTTGGTTAAAGGTTAAAAATCTTCAAAGATATTTACTTGAAATTTTACACATGCACTTAGGGTCATAATTGGAGGGGCATAATTGTATGTCACTGACCAAGTTCCATAACTCTATCTTGCATTAAGGCTGATTCATATCACCTTTTCTACTAAGTCTCTTGGTTAATGTTTACATGCAAGTTTTACATATCTCAATAACTATTAAAGATATTTATTTAAAACTTCACATATGCATTTAGGGTCATAATTGTAGGTCACTGACAAAGATCCATAATTCTATCTTGCATTTAGGCTGATTTTTCTCCCCTTTTTCAACTTAGAAATTCATGGTAAAGTTTTGCTTGTAAGCTGTTATCTCAATAACTACTGAAGGGTTTGTGCCTTTTTTGGGACAATTTTATGCATTCATAATAATAAAGCAGTGATTTACTTGATAAAACATCTTAATAACAAGCTTTTGTACCTTTTCTGTCAAATTTATGTATTCATAGGTAATTAGTATTATTATACTCAATAAAAAACCCTTGTGACATTACCTTCCAAATAGTCAAGCCAATTCTGTATAATTAGACTCTCTCTAAGACCTATAACATGAATTTATAAAAAAAAATTAGCCCTTTTGTGAACTTAAAAAATTTAACATTATCAAATAATAGATAAATACAGAATCCCCGAAGAAAGCCCAACACAACAAAATTGAAAATGTTGCAGGCTCGGTTTGATTGAGCCTGTTCATGGACGGTACTGGAAAGTGCAAGTTACCGTCCACGCCCCCTAGCACCGGCTTAAGCAGAATTCAACATTTAAACATGAAATAGTAAAATTTTGAATTTAGAAACATCCGCAGATGTGTTCAAGGCTCTTTTACTATCAAGCACTTAGAATAGTCGAGCGTGCTGTCCTACAGACAGCTCTTGTTCATTATTTCATTCAAACTTCCTTAGTGACCCATTCTTTCATTGAGTGATAACTATTAAACTGGAACAAGCCATTTGAAATACTGAAATGTTTACGTCATATACCTTTATGTATAAGCTACCTTTCTTCATGCTCTATACAAACCATTTACGGTTAAGTTTTTTTTTGTATTACTTTTATGTAGAAGTCATTTAAAATTGACTATTTTTTTGTTCCCTGGTGGATTTTGTTAAAATGTGACTTATTTGATTTATAGCTCACATGGCGTGATTACTATTAGCTTTCGCTTATATCCATTATTCAGTGTTTATGCTTAATAAAGCTCGGTGTCTGAGGCTTTGTGGATTATGTTTAATCATCTTACATTATGATAAACAATTAAAAGAATGTCTAGCGATTTGTGAACTGTTAAGGGGCGAGAACTCTGTTATCGATATCAACGGATTTTTTCCACGATTCGCCTATCAATCGGAATTTTCCGTATAGATACTGCTTACATGTATATATAAATACGTACCAAGCGCTAAATACATAAATTGCAGTGGAAAGAATGTAAATACAAGTAGTCAAGGATTATGCAATATAATTTTATATATGTATACTGTCTAATAGAAAATATATGCTCGTAAACAAATATTCAATGGGGCAGTTATACGTACAGTGGCGGATTCTGGCAATGGCTTAAGGGCTGCACCTACCCCCAGCTCATTCCAAAGATACGTTCATGAGCTGGGATGGAATATATACGTATCAGTTTCATGCAATATTGGTCATAGTGTACTCCCTTACCAAAACATTATAATGCTGTCATCCAGTTGTGTTTATCTAATGACTTGGACATTAAAAAGCAACATTTATTGGTCTTTTAACTTAATAAATGTCTCAGAGTCACTAATAATTGCGAATAAGTATGTAACACATTAAAATAAACATGTATAATAAGGAAAGAAGGAAGTTGTTTATTTTTGTAACATGTGCATAGTCAATTACAAATGTTGGGCATATGTGTGTCTGATTATAGATCAGACATCCCGCACACACCACCACATTTACATACATTTGTGCTTAAAAATATACTATGCACATCTTTCAGTAATATATTTGATCACAAAAATCTAATGAAATCTATAAAATTCTTACTTAATATGTTTTATTTAAATAAAAACTGTTGTGTATGCAACATATTACATGTATATAGTTTGTATCTGACCAGTTGGTTTTTCCAATATTATCATTGTTCTATTTTTAGAACATAAACTACATGTATGTACTAGAAGGTTCTTAACTATTGTAGAAAACTCATGCATTATATTTAGGTAGAAACTTCTGGAATGATCTTTATTGTTGAAGTTGCTAGATTATGATTACTTGAGAACATAATAGACCTTTCTGGAAACTTCTTAGTTAATATATATAAGGAGACATTTTTCATTAATCTTATCTTTAAGTCATCAGTTACCTTTTTAGTCATCAGTGATCTTTTAAGTCAACTTGGAAATTAAGTGATTTATTGGAGCTTGGATTATTAATTATTCTTGTGGATTTTATTGTGGGAATTTATTCTAAAGTGTTCTTGGATTTAACTTGGATTTAACTGTGTTATTCAAAAAGGATCATTCCAGGATCAGACTAGACATTTAAGATTTCATTTTTATTTGGACTTCAGGTATTTGTAAACATAATTTGTTATTTTATTTTTCTTTAATAATTTTTCTGTAATAAATTTGTTATTGTTACAAGTTTGTTGCTGGCTTTTCTTTCTCGTTACGCCTGGCTCGTAACAAAACACATACACACAATGTATAGGAATCTGCTTTCCTTATTACGGGTCAAGTAAAGTTGTGCCTGTCTTTAGAGATAGTTAAGTCGTGGGAACGAGATACCATATCACAGCCATGAGATACTATGTCATGGCCACGAGTTACTAAGTCGTTTAAGTCGTGGGAACGAGATAACTAAGTCGTGCAGACGAGATGATTAACCAATCAGATTACACCATGATTTTTTGAACTTAGAAAATATATGTTTAAAGATTTACGAGCAACATTAATCTTTAAATATACTAAAGTGTTCATTTTGAACTTGATACATGTCTTTAGGATCATAAGGCCCATAAATCAGACATTAATTTTGACTAAGTTATAGCCCTTTGTTGGGACAGTTCTATGATAGAATTGGTCATTTTGTACGTACAACGACTTGTTAACATTGTTTATACCATAACTTGAGAGGGACTTAGTCCTGGTTTATTTTATTGGGTAGGGACATTGCCCATGGACAGTAGATATCCTATAAGGATGTTTGAGGTCACGGGTCAGATAAACATGACACTTCATGTAAATTCCTTGTCTGATGAATGATTTAGAAAGAATAAGCCGTAGTTTATATAACCTAAAAAGATCAGTAGATGACACCTAATAATTTTTAGGCAATTTGGTCAGAAATCAGGGTCACAATGACGCTAAATCATTGACCAATCAATAACTTGTATAAATGGCACTTTTACGGGCAGGTGAAGTAGGGGCATCCTTGTTAGGAAAATTCATATAAATAGTGTAATTTGATTGGTTATTTATCTCGTTCGCATGACTTAACTTTCTCGTGGCCACGACTAAACTTTCTCGTGGCCACGACATAGTAACTTGTTCCAACGACTTATTTATCTCGTGGCCACGACTTAGTAACTTGTGGCCACGACTTAGTTATCTCGTTCCCACGACTTAATTTTCTCGTTGCCACGACTAAGTATAACTCGTGGCCAGAACATAGTATCTCGTTCCCACGACTTAACTAACTTAGTAACCCATGGCCACGACACAGTATCTCGTGCGCACGAGATAAATAAAAACACACACATGTCACCTTTGTGCTACCGTAAGTTTGAGCATAGTATATCTTGAAATTCAATTTCACTATTGGAAGTGTAAACAATTGTATAAGAGGTGAGTTGCCACTTGTAGGATGAGTTATAAGAGACATCTATGACATTTTTTTCCATATGCTGGCGGAATCTTCAAAAACACGCACTTTTCGTCTGTTACGTTTTTCATAAATGTCAGTCCCCAACTAACACTGTACTGTCCTATATAAAGGGGACGTAACTTTGTTTAACTCCACGTGCCAAAATACGTGATCATCCGGAAAATAACGGGATGTACCGACAAAGCGACACCTGCTGTCATAATATGAATACAAATTATTGCAACTCGCATTATGCTTACTGCCAAACTGCTTAGTGCGTACAGTCACATGCGACTTTAATATCGCTATCGTTTGTCGTCTTCGTTGTCATTGCGCAGTGATCATGTATTGCATTATATTTGTAATCAGTGAATATATTGAAGCATATGAATGCTAAGACACATCAAATTCGTCAATTATTGATCAAAATTAATAATTTATTGTGACATAATGTCGACAATTTAAGTGGCAGATTTATAGCAAATTAAAGGTACTGATAGAAACTTACGATGTTACATATAGTTATATCAAGAACAAGCAAAGAATGTTATATTAAACACCAAACATAATACGCTGTCCTTTAAAAAAGATGCAATTAAACATATACCATATTAAAATATGTGAGTTTGATGGTTAAGTAGGGAACACATAAGGTTGCAATTACATGAAAGTGCATTCAGTAATCATAAGGCATGATTGAATTCAGAAAAATGCAGGTTTTCATTGTCATAAAGAAATATAGAAGCAAGCATAATTTAAGTCCCGATATCATAAAGCAAGATGGAATAAATGTACTAATTCTGTTCCATAGCCGTATGAACAAATCTGCGGATGTTTCTAAATTCAAAATTTTACTTTTTCATGTTTAAATGTTGAATTCTGCTTAAGCCGGTGCTAGGGGGCGTGGACGGTAACTTGCACTTTCCAGTACCGTCCATGAACAGGCTCAATCAAACCGAGCCTGCAACATTTTCAATTTTGCCGTGTTGGGCTTTCTTTAGGGATTCTGTATTTATCTATTTTACATTACATAAAGAGGCATAACATACGTGTACATGGATATAATAATATTAATACAATTTATTTTAACAAAATGGAGAGAAACACGCATTTTCAAGGACATGATGAACAAATATGTAGAAATGTTATCTGTTCTCAAATTTTGTGATTATTTCCTTAACAAATAAACAAAAAAAATCTGTATTCATTTCAATGAGTTATATTCATATTCATAATAGACTTAAAAGTTAATATATTTGGATGTCTTAAATAATTTTGATCTAACGTTCTTTTTCATAGTACAGATAATTCATTGCATTCAAAGAGATAGTGAAATTCATCCAATACTTCCGGAGCTGTAACAAAGTGTATATTTACGTAAATTTAAATCTATATCATTTTAACTTCCGGTTTCCACAGGAAGTCTGATGTTTCT
Source organism: Ruditapes philippinarum (assembly GCF_026571515.1). Lineage (NCBI taxonomy): Eukaryota > Metazoa > Mollusca > Bivalvia > Venerida > Veneridae > Ruditapes > Ruditapes philippinarum. The sequence continues at coordinate 9,788 of NW_026862961.1, forward strand.
AGTTCTAAACTTAATTCTATAACTTAGTAAATTTTTTTGTGTATTTATTAAATAGGGTTCGAAATGGAATTTTTCTTTAAATAATTTATAATTTTTACATTTTCTCGATTCGTTTACTGTACAATACCAGTCATTTAGAAATAAATCTGAGATATTTTGCTTCACATTAGCAATAACCATTTGTGATTAGGAAACATCTGATAGGTCCATACATTAGGGTTTCCACATTTATTAACAAGTATATTTTTTATATGCTTAAACCACAGAAATGTCTGTCTATTAACAGTACTACATGTATTATAAGTTTTAAGAGCAATTTGATAAAATGTGCTAGATAGTTTTAATTCATTAGGTGAAACTATAGATTATACCAAAAATTAATCATTCTACAATAAATATAAATAGAAAATGGTTAAACATCACATTCGCCGTACACAATACAATTTGGTGTACTAGATTTAAGGTCGAATATATGTTTAAGATATTTCAATTGTACCTTTTCAAGTATACTGTTATGACCATATACCCATATTCCGGATTGCCAAGTTTACTCAAAACAACCAGCTTTAAGCAAAATGCTATGAAAAATGGTATATGAATTAGTTTTTGACACGTAATACAAGATGTAAGGCAAGCTTTATTATTTAAGTTTACTTTAGTACCTAAAACATGAAAATTATCATTTTGACATGTGTTCTTGTAATATATGCCAAAGTTTTCCGAGAAAACTCCCTGACAGTCATAGACAAGTTATCATAAGAACTCCATCCTTCGTGTAACAGTTCTTCCCCCGTGATTTTGCTTAATCGTGATTACGTTATATGATTCATATGAGGATTTTATTCATACTTTAACATTATTTTTTTATGCGTTTATTTAAGGTCGCCGCCGGAAAGCCCATATGGGCGACCGTACACTCAAGTCGGGCCATCCTAGAGCGTCCCGCCGAGATTTTTCGTCGATTTTTTTTTCCAGCTTTATTGGTAGAGGAAGACCCCAGGTGCCCCTCCGCACGAGCAAGCACCTGGGTAGAACCACCAACCTTCCGTAAGCCAGCTGGATGGCTTCCTCACATGAAAGATTTCGACCCGAGTAAGGATCGAACCTACAGCGGTGAGGGACCTGTGATCTCAAGTCAGCGACTTTAACCACTCGGCCCTGGAGGCCCCTACTTTAACAAATTTATATAGATGAGTCTGACCTGAATTTAGAGGCCTCATCCCTTTCAATTGTGACTTAAAAAAGGATTGGAGCACCGCACTAAATACCGTATTCCGGTATATACCGGACACGTCGCTTGAATGATAAAATGCTGAAATATTGTCTTTTTACCCAACGGAATGAACTTTAACAGGTCTAATTCATCTTTTCACACCGAATCAAGTACGATAATCAAGAAAGAAACCTATTTTTAACATTATTTTGGGTCGGGTAGGGGAATAAATAAAACCGTAATGTTTGTGATCAAGGAATAATAAGTTTGTACATATTGAATAAACGATCAATATAGAAGAAGGTCTTTGGAAACTGGTGACCGTTGAAGACCGGAGAAGGTCAAACATAAAACAATTATTTCTTTTTAAGAAAATGATTAAATAGGCCTTCCATTTTATGAATAATTCCGAGCAAAAATAAATAAAGTAAACACACAAATTTACGCAGAAAATATCTCTATTTATTATGGCAGATGCCACTACGAATATTTTAATTTTGTAGATTTTCAGTTGTAAAATTTGAGAAATATATTAAAGAAACATTGATAATTTTCAAACACATCATTCAAGTTTTTTCCACTTTAAACGGTAAAATAATTATAGAAAATTAGAAAAATCACGCAATAGTTTTTTGTTCTTAATTAGGTGTAATTCGGACTAATTCCCTACAGGTAAATCCGTAACGTACCGGCAAACGTTATTTAGCTAGGTTTTTGAAAAGGTCAATTAACCAATCATGTACGGTTTACAGATCACATGCCCTTCCATGTACCGAAAACAGGTCACGTGCTCCTCCATACCTCAAAAGTTAAACGCGTACCAATACCCTGCGGTCTCCAGACCGCAGGGAATAAACAAATGTTACTGTTTGTAATTTATACGCGGAAAGTCCAAGCGCTCTTAGGTAACGTATGACGCGTATTAATTCAAAAGAAATCAAATTAAAAGTTAATGAAAAATTCAAAAAAATATATATCCTAAACCTAATGAGCTGCGAAAAAATCCTTAGTTAGCAGGCGCCGCCATTTTGAAATCTATGTTGTAAAACGCTTGACAAGCGCCTCGGCAGCACACCACACTAAATGAAGCCGCAGCTTCGAATGGCCAGGGAGGATTTCATGGATATAGTGACTATTGTGGATTTAAATGACTGGTTGTCTTTAAAATGCATTTTCAGCATGAAATTTGTTTTTGTGACATGTAATATGATCATTGGCAAATTCGAAAACATGGTTAGAAATCACATGCTGATAATTATTGATGTCAAGGTCGCCATTGTTTGTAAACATTGCTTTTAAACAGAATGCTCGGTGAAAACAAGTAATTTTACAGGGGGGTACAAACTTTCAGCAATAGCAAAAAATCTACAAGGCCAAGCACCTATTTCTTTGTGATATTTTGCATGCATAGGGAGTTGCTAAAGCAGTGACAGAGTTTTTGTTCACCGTATATTTGCAGGTATTTTTTGCCAGAGGGACGAAAAATGTTGTTTTGGGTCTCGGGCCACTATAGATTTTTGGCTTTTACGGAATGAATTGGAATTTTTTTAACTGCTTGACTGTTGCACATTGGGATGATTTCATTACAGATTTGCAATGGTATGACATATATGTTCTTAACAAAATGTGTTTTCTTTTTCCAGGTTGTGTAGTTTGGGATCAGATTTATCAGACATATTGCTTGTAGGACATTGACGGCAGAAAGTTGAAATTTAGTGTGGAGTGCTACCTTAAGGTAAAATGAAATTTTTTCAATGCTTTTTTTTTCTCATTAAACTTTGTGTAAATACTCTTGAATACACACTGACTGCAATGATGATGAAATTTCATAATAATATTAAACACAGTGCCAGAAAGTCAGCTTTAAAAAAGGGAGGTAACTCAAATTCCAGAAATTCTTTGTGAAATGTATTAAAGGTGCTGTGTCTGCTGTGTTGATTACACTTACTTATTCTAGGAGATACAGCTTTAGAAGAATGCTAATTTTCACATATAGAGCTATGAAGGTTAAATTAGATGTTGTTTTCCTGCTTTTTATGACTTTTAAATTAGGAAAAAGGCATGCATTTAATGAATTTCAGCTGTATGTGTGAAATATGGCCATCCGAAGTGTTTCGAGTGATGCAAAATCATTGTATATGGAGGTAAATTTTTGCTGGAAATCACTTTTAAGGGCAAGTGGATATATAATCTAGGTTTTCTGGTGAGATTGTGACCATTTTAAAGCTGAGCGAGCAAGATCGACTAGTCGGAAAATTTGGTTTTTGCACTGTCACTTGGTGAATTTCGATTCCCTAGGAGGCCCACATTGTGATGTCTATAATGCTGTGAAGGCCCTGACAAATGCTTTGTCTCTTTGTTTTTGACTTTACATATAAACCTTTATGAACATTGTGCATGCCAAATAGATTTTCTACTGTGTAGGACTGAAAAAATAGCATATATCAGTGTCTGGCAGGAACATATCTGATATATTTTGTGCCCCCCCCCCCCCACAGTGTCACATGAAGCCAGTTTTATCTTAAACTGTATGGCAATTTGTTGAATATTTCTTCCATATCATATGACATAAGGATATATTTGTGCAAATTAGTTGTATAGATAGTATGGAACCAATTTTGTCTACACCTTACATTGGGAATTCTTTCTTTTTCTACATGTACTAAAAACAGCGTGCCGAGGGCTGAAAATGGGGCAAACGGTATAGTTCATTAAAGGCACATATAAAGAAAAGCAAACAATTCCTAGCAAAATTAAATCATTTTATTTATTGAAATATGCATAAATTTGCAGAAAAAGTCTGTATAAAGTTCAGCAATCAATGTTAAGGTGCTCCTTAAGGTAAAATGAAATTTTTTCAATGCTTTTTTTTTTCTCATTAAACTTTGTGTAAATACTCTAGATTACACACTGACTGCAATGATGATGAAATTTCATAATAATATTAAACACAGTGCCAGAAAGTCAGCTTTAAAAAGGGGAGGTAACTCAAATTCCAGAAATTCTTTGTGAAATGTATTAAAGGTGCTGTGTCTGCTGTGTTGATTACACCTACTTATTCTAGGAGATACAGCTTTAGAAGAATGCTAATTTTCACATATAGAGCTATGAAGGTTAAATTAGATGTTGTTTTCCTGCTTTTTATGACTTTTAAATTAGGAAAAAGGCATGCATTTAATGAATTTCAGCTGTACGTGTGAAATATGGCCATCCGAAGTGTTTCGAGTGATGCAAAATCATTGTATGGAGGTAAATTTTTGCTGGAAATCACTTTTAAGGGCAAGTGGATATATAAGCTAGGTTTTCTGGTGAGATTGTGACCATTTTAAAGCTGAGCGAGCAAGATAGACTAGTCGGAAAATTTGGTTTTTGCACTGTCACTTGGTGAATTTCGATTCCCTAGGAGACCCACATTGTGATGTCTATAATGCTGTGAAGGCCCTGACAAATGCTTTGTCTCTTTGTTTTTGACTTTACACATAAGCCTATATGAACATTGTGCATGCCAAATAGATTTTCTACTGTGTAGGACTGAAAAAA
>NW_026862962.1:0-109853 GCF_026571515.1 Ruditapes philippinarum
TAAAACTTGTCTTGGCAAAGCCATATTGATAATGTTCTTAAAAAGTGTAACTCATTGTTACATTAATTATCACGTATAAAATTATTCATATCTATAACTGTACGTAAAAATGTTTTACAATGCATATATTTTACCACATCTTGATAATTGTTGCATAATTTACGGTAACTGTACGTCTTTTCTAGAAGATAAACTCAATTAAGTTCCAAAAGAGAGCTGCAAGACTAATTCTAGACAAAGATTATGACACTCCATCTGCTGACTCCGCTGGATGACCTTTTCACAGAGGTTGTTTTTTTCAAAAAGCTATTATGATGTTTAAAATAATGAATAATCAGGCACCTTCCTATTTCCTATTTATTGAATTATTTCATTTTATCGTCAGATGTTCATACTCGCATTTTGCGTTCATCATCTGATTTTCAACTTTATACCCCTAGACCAAATACTGAACAATTATTATTATTATTATTATTATTATTATTATTATTATTATTATTATTATATTATTATTATTGATATTTCAACATTATTGTATTATCTTATCAGAGCATAAGGGGTAGCATGTTCAAATCAGGAGATCAATTTCTTTAATGAATTCTTAAAAAGCGTAATCATCCAAGAGCATAATTAGGTTGTTGAAAAATATAAGAGCCGTGTCACGACAAAACCAACATAGTGGGTTTGCGACCAGCATGGATCCAGACCAGCCTGCGCATCCGCGCAGTCTGATCAGGATCCATGCTGTCCGCTATCAGTTTCTCTACTTGTTATAGGGTTTGTAAGCGAACAGCATGGATCCTGATCAGACTGCGCAGATGCGCAGGCTGGTCTGGATCCATGCTTGTCGCAAACCCATTATGTTGGTTTTGTCATGACACGGCTCATAAGACCCCATGATATCGAGGCTATTCATTAGAGATAATCGTGAAAAGCAACATCTCTTAAGCCCCCTCCCTAGCACCGGCTTAAGCAATATATGATTCATACAAGTTAGAGAAATACTCCCGGAGGATAAAACAAATATGTTAACACTTTGATAAAGTTTGTGGCAAATTTGAACAGCTGTTACAAAGTATTTAACACCCGTTTTTGAGATTGTAAACTATCTGGATAAGGGGGGGGGGTTCTTCTAGATCAATAAAATAAATAAAAATACATATAGTTGGAAAGTGCAGACTCGGTTTTAGAGACGAAGGTTCCACTAATTGGGCAAATCAGTTTTACATGTTTGTCTTCACATTTATTATGATCAGTGTCAACTATATGCATTTCAAAGACAAAAATGAGCCGCGTCACGACAAAACCAACATAATGGGTTTGCGACCAGCATGGATCCAGACCAGCCTGCGCAACCTGACCAGTCTGATCAGGATCCATGCTGTTCGCTTACAAACTCTATTACAAGTAGAGAAACTAATAGCGAACATCATGAATCCTGATCAGACTGCGCGGATGCGCAGGCTGCTCTGGATCCATGCTGGTCGCAAACCCATTATGTTGGTTTTGTCGTGTCACGGCTCAAATTACTTACAAATGGAAACATGTAATTTAAAATTTCAACTTCTGATGTATCCCTAAACAGAGTAGTTGAATCTCTTACTCATGATCTTTTAAATGCCAACAAATGGTGTGATTTGAATCGCATGTCTATCAATGTTAACAAAACTAAGGTCATGTATATTTCCTCAAAACACAAGCAAAATTAAATTCATGAAAGTAATCCTTGTATTTTATATAAAAACAGAGCAAATTTTTTATAGCTCTGAAGAAAAATTATTGGGTATTACAATTAATAACACCTTGTCTTGGCAAAGCCATATTGATAATGTTCTTAAAAAGTGTAACTCATTGTTACATTAATTATCACGTATAAAATTATTCATATCTATAACTGTACGTAAAATGTTTTACAATGCATATATTTTACCACATCTTGATAATTGTTGCATAATTTACGGTAACTGTACGTCTTTTCTAGAAGATAAACTCATTAAGTTCCAAAAGAGAGCTGCAAGACTAATTCTAGACAAAGATTATGACACTCCATCTGCTGACTCCGCTGGATGACCTTTTCACAGAGGGTTGTTTTTTCAAAAAGCTATTATGATGTTTAAAATAATGAATAATCAGGCACCTTCCTATTTCCTATTTATTGAATTATTTCATTTTATCGTCAGATGTTCATACTCGCATTTTGCGTTCATCATCTGATTTTCAACTTTATACCCCTAGACCAAATACTGAACAATTATTATTATTATTATTATTATTATTATTATTATTATTATTATTATTATATTATTATTATTGATATTTCAACATTATTGTATTATCTTATCAGAGCATAAGGGGTATAGCATGTTCAAATCAGGAGATCAATTTCTTTAATGACTTCTTCAAAAGCGTAATCATCCGAGAGCATAATGAGGTTGTTGAAAAATATAAGAGCCGTGTCACGACAAAACCAACATAGTGGGTTTGCGACCAGCATGGATCCAGACCAGCCTGCGCATCCGCGCAGTCTGATCAGGATCCATGCTGTTCGCTATCAGTTTCCCTACTTGTTATAGGGTTTGTAAGCGAACAGCATGGATCCTGACCAGACTGCGCAGATGCGCAGGCTGGTCTGGATCCATGCTTGTCGCAAACCCATTATGTTGGTTTTGTCATGACACGGCTCATAAGACCCCATGATATCGAGTCTATTCATTAGAGATAATCGTGAAATGCAACATCTCTTAAGCCCCCTCCCTAGCACCGGCTTAAGCAATATATGATTCATACAAGTTAGAGAAATACTCCCGTAGGATAAAACAAATATGTTAACACTTTGATAAAGTTTGTAGCAACTTTGAACAGCTGTTACAAAGTATTTAACACCCGTTTTTGAGATTGTAAACTATCTGGATAAGGGGAGGTTCTTCTAGATCAATAAAATAAATAAAAATACATGTAGTTGGAAAGTGCAGACTCGGTTTTAGAGACGAAGGTTCCACTTATTGGGCAAATCAGTTTTACATGTTTGTCTTAACAATTAACATGATCAGTGTCAACTACATGCATTTCAGAGACAAAAATGAGCCGCGTCACGACAAAACCAACATAATGGGTTTGCAACCAGCATGGATCCAGACCAGCCTGAGCATCCTGATCAATCTGATCAAGATCCATGCTGTACGCTTACAAACTCTTTTACAAGTAGAGAAACTGATAGCGAACAGCATGGATCCTGATCAGACTGCGCGGATGCGGATGCTGGTCTGGATTCATGCTGGTGGCAAACCCATTATGTTGGTTTTGTCGTGTCACGGCTCAAATTACTTACAAAAGGAAACATGTAATTTAAAATTTCAACTTCTGATGTATCCCTAAACAGAGTAGTTTAATCTCTTACTCATGATCTTTTAAATGCCAACAAATGGTGTGATTTGAATTGCATGTCTATCAATGTTAACAAAACTAAGGTCATGTATATTTCCTCAAAACACAAGCAAAATTAAATTCATGAAAGTAATCCTTGTATTTTATATAAAAACGGAGAAATTTTTTTTGTAGCTCTGAAGAAAAATTATTGGGTATTACAATTAATAACACATTGTCTTGGCAAAGCCATATTGATAATGTTCTTAAAAAGTGTAACTCATTGTTACATTAATTATCACGTATAAAATTATTCATATCTATAACTGTACGTAAAATGTATTACAATGCATATATTTTACCACATCTTGATTATTGTTGCATAATTTACGGTAACTGTACGTCTTTTCTAGAAGATAAACTCAGTTCCAAAAGAGAGCTGCAAGACTAATTCTAGACAAAGATTATGACACTCCATCTGCTGACTCCGCTGGATGACCTTTTCACAGAGGGTTGTTTTTTCAAAAAGCTATTATGATGTTTAAAATAATGAATAATCAGGCACCTTCCTATTTCCTATTTATTGAATTATTTCATTTTATCGTCAGATGTTCATACTCGCATTTTGCGTTCATCATCTGATTTTTCAACTTTATACCCCTAGACCAAATACTGAACAATTATTATTATTATTATTATTATTATTATTATTATTATATTATTATTATTGATATTTCAACATTGCAGAGTTATAATGCTCCAAGAACATTACACACGATGTGACCACACAAAATGAAAGATGCAATCAGCCACTAAGCAAGTTGAAAGTAAGCATAATGTGAATTGCAAATTTGCACATCACATTTTGAAACCAGGGGGCGCACGTTCGTAGTTTTCGCGAAATATGCCGGACTTTTATTAGCTGTTGCCTAAACCGTTTCCCATCAGTTGTGTCCCTTTGTTTCAAGGACCGGTGTACACAATGGCTGTTGCATAAACCGTTTCCCATCAGTTGTGTCCCTTTGTTTCAATTATGCCATTTATAAGGTAGGGTGGCCTGATCAGGGATCGTAAACATAAAGTAATCCCGGGAATTGACCATCTACTCTCGGTGTATTATCATTATTATTATTATTATCATCATCATTTGAATGTTTTTGTAGAGATTTCTAAATAAGTTTGATTTGTAGTAGTTATAAAAAATCTTTAAAAATAACGTATTTTTTTCACAGACAAAAGCGTTAATTAATTGACCTCAGAATGTCACACACACAAAATCTTATTTAATATTGTAAGTACATGTAATGGCAATGGAAGTCGTTGTATATTGGGCATCAAGAGTGCTAATATGCAATAAGAAAAAGTAAACACAAGTTGTCAATCAATTCAGCCAGAAAAGCCGGGATCGTATTAAAAAATATAGGGATCCCGGAAATTGACCAGTCTAAGAAGATATTTTTCAGATAAGCCGGGATCGTATTAAAACATATAGGGATCCCGGGAATTGACCAGTTCAAGAATATAGTTTTCAGAAAAGCCGGGATCGTATTAAAACATATAGGGATCCCGGGAATTGACCAGTTCAAGAATATAGTTTTCAGAAAAGCCGGGATCGTATTAAAATATATAAAGATCCCGGGAATTGGCCAGTTCAAGAATATAGTTTTCAGAAAAGCTGGGATCGTATTAAAACATATAGGGATCCCGGGATTTGACCAATTCAAGAATATAGTCTTTAATTTTTCCAATTAATTAGGCATATAATTAAAAATATTGAGATTTCCGTATTTAAAGTTTGTTAATAAATAGCTCTAAATATATTTCTATCCTAAGTTAAATTAATTTACCGTTCATTACATATACAAAAAGATAAAAACTTAACGTTTTTAATCGCCTTTCATTATGACAATTATCATTATACAATTATAGTTTATTAGTTTTCCCTCTGCATCTAAAACGATCCCGGATCCTGGGATCCCCCCCACCTTAATTTGTGGAATTTCAGGAATTTCAAACCGCAAGTCCTCCATTTATAAGAAAAACAATTTAATTTAAGCAAATGAGATGTAGAAGGCGAGCTAAAATTTAATCTGGCCCCTAAATCAAATCAAATTTACTTAAATTAGATGTACCATCATAATTACTGGTCACAGTCCTTTGACTAATTCCAGTCCAATCAAAATTTTGAACAATGAGTCAATGTTAATTGTTATGGCCTATATTTGGACGTTACGGCATGTATACAGAATATATAGTCAATGCTACGATTAAAAGAAGTGACCGACAGTTTATTTGTAATCTTTTTGCTAAATAAAGTTACGACAAATAGCAAAATGAAAAGAAGGGAAAGTAACTATTGATAGATCTGTCTATACATATTCGGATAACCACGATAATCTTTCCGGCAAATAATTATTCAAATTACGGAAAAACACGACTAGAACATAGCGCCCCCTGTTATCAAAATGTGACATAATTTTGAAATGACATTATGCTTAGTTATATTTTGCCTAGTGCCTGACTGGTTGATCACTTCGTGTATGCATTACAAATTAACCAAGATAACCACTGGCACAGCATGATGAAGCACAATAGCAGTGTCAATGAGTAAATTGTAACAGTAAGCAAGCATTGTGTAATTTTACCTCAATATCATTCCATATATATGTTTACCTTATTTCCTTCATAGTAGGACGAATTTTTTTTGAATTCTCTTGAATTAAAAAAATCTAACGTGTGTACAAAATTAGTTTGAAAATATGCAAGAAAATGTCCTAATTAATAGAAACACATTAAAAATGTTGTGGATGGTCACAGGTATTGGAAATAAGCCATGTCAAAATTTAAGAACTTTTCAAGAGGATGAAATATTTTAATAAGAAGTTTTTTTATGGCCCAAGCACTTTGAACAATGTTGAACAACTGTTCTATTTTATAATTAGTTTGTTGATGAAAAAAAAATAAATTCTTAAACCATTGATTTGGAAATGTGGAACTTGTCATTGTCAGCTGGAAATAAAATTTGACCTACAGATTTTCATTGATAAATATAAAAATTGGTTAAATCGTTTTGTATATTTTCTCAATGAGTGCAAATGGAAATCCGCAATACGGACTTTACCGAAAATATAACTGTAGCGCCACCTGTTAGCATAATTTGGGTGTCACATATTATTACACCAGATTTCGCGTTGTATTATGCTTGCTACATTCGGCTTTCGGCTATGCGCTTTCTACCTTATGACATTCGTCATTCAAGCTGAGTAAATAAACCCAAATACAAACAATTGCTGGTTAATTTATTGAATTAATATACCAGATCAACAAATGAATAATAATTGATCGTTAAATAACGACATCAACATAAAATTAAGCAAGTCGCACACAGCAGAAAGCATAATGTGCATGTAAGAAAGCAACATGTAAAAGTCAGAATACAAGATGTATATGTCAGAATGCATAATGTACAATATAGAAAGCACGATATACAAGTTAGAAAGCACGATGTAACGTAAGAAAGCAAGATGTAATTTTGGCATAAATAACCCTCCATATTCCATATACACGGCTGATGTTAATTTTTCTCAAAAAAGGACGTTTGTGGTATTATAAATTCGTTATAAATATTCCTGACAGGTTATATAAACGGTTGTTTGCAATATAACCCTCGCCTACCGACTCGGGTTATATTTCCAAACAACCGTTTATAAAGGGCCATATAACCTGTCAAAAATCTTTATAACTAATCTTATAGGATGGATGCATTGTATAAAAAGAAATACATAAATGTATTAAGATTCCCTTGTACGTTAGTGAAAAATATAATGGATCTGTTTGATAACCTTGTTAACTATGGATCACAAGTCTAGGGATTTCTTGATAATCAGTGTTAGAAAATATACATTGTGAGAAATGTTTAGGACACAGAATAACCTTATCTAGTTGAACTAGAAAGAACATCTTTAAAACAATGGTAGCTGTTAATGTTATTAAAACTAGAACTGCCACTGTCATGGCATGAATAACCCCGCATACCACTTTGTCAGAATCAACAGTGGCCATTTACAGCTCAAGGACAACCTCCCTGCCAAATCTGAGGTTACTAACACAGTGCATTGCTCAGTTATGTATTCTATGTGCTTCAAATGTGAAAATGTCAAAATCAATACACTGCGGAAAGGCATTCTTAAGAAATTGAGGGGAAAAGCTTTTTTTAGTCAAGGTCCCTGTGACCTAGACATTTGACCCACTGACCTCAAAATCAATAAAGGTCACTTTATGGTTATGATCAACTTCCATGCCAAATAAGAAGACTGTAGGTCAAAGGAATCTTAAATAATTGGGCGGACAAACTTTTTGAAGTCAAAGTCCATGTGACCTTGACCTTTGACCCAATGACCTTAAAATCAATTGGGGTCACCTAATAATCATGACTAACCTCTATGCCAATTATGAAGACTGTGGATCATGCAAGCACAGCCCTATAATTATAGAATTGGTCCTGCTTGTACACCTTATTCCCGTGCACCAGTTCGAGATAGTGTTAAAATATTGCCTTTTAATGGTAAGGAAGACTGGCAAGTTTGGATTGCCAGATTTGAGGCTATTGCATATAGGTATAGATGGGATGATGATGACAAATTAGATCAGCTTTTGCCACGTTTAGAAGGCAATGCTGCGCGGTTCGCGTTTACTCAGCTTCCACCCGCGGTACTTAGCAATTATGACGAGTTAGTGAAAGAGCTAAATAATCGTTTTCGAGTAATCGAAACATCCAGATCATTCGCTGCAAAATTTAGTCAGAGAAATCAAAGGTCAAATGAAACTGTAGAAGAGTACGCGGCTGAGCTGAAAATGCTATATGATAAAGCGCACGGCTATCGCGATCGAAGAATGCGCGAAGAAGATCTATTAAGACGTTTCTTAGATGGTCTTCATGACGATGAAGTTAAGTTTAATAGAAAACCGTATAGCATAGATGAAGCCTTATATCACGAAGTGAACTGGTGGTGCACCTATAAAGGGAGCAGGTAAGGCAAAATTCGAGCTGCAGTTAGGCCCACTTAACCTGGAGCGAGATGTTATGGTTGCAGAGATCGAGGATGATGCTCTGTTGGGATATGACATCTTGGTTGGTGGCGAGAATGGACCTGCAGATATTTTGCTTTCGAGAAATAAAATTGTCTTAAATGGTATGGATATACCTGTGTTTCAAGTAGGTGATATAAAGCAAACTAGAAGAGTAGTTGTGGCTAATGATATCAATCTTCCGGGTCAAACTGAATCTGTTATAAGTGTTTATGTTGAACATTTTGATGGGGATGACAATAATGGTGCAGATTTTATAGTAGAACCATCTGATCATTTTAAAGGGACATATCCCTTGCAATTGGCATCAACTCTTGTGAATATCAATCAAGCACCTACATGTAAAGTACGTGTTTTGAATCCTTTTCCCTCTTTGGTAACACTTAAGCAAAATACTGAAATTGGAAAAGCTGAAAAGATACAAAAGGTGGCAAGTGTTTTAGTAGCAGAAGAACATCATAATGAGAGTGATAACCTTAAAACAATAAGAAGAGTTACTATGCGTAAAGAGTTTGAACAAAGGCAAAAGATATCATTTGAACAAACAAAAGTAGGGGATGTGCCAGACCATTTACAACGGCTCGATGAAACTTCAATTGTTGGAAGAACAGATTATGAAAAGGGTGATATTGTGTGGTGTCTCCACGAAATAAGAAAAGTTGGCATCACGCCAAAACTAGAGAAAAGATTTCATGGTCCTTTCATCATAACAAATAAATTGTCTCCCTTGAATTTTGAAATACAAATGGACAAAGACGGTACCAAGAAAATATTGCATCACAACAAGTTGAAACGGTATGAAGGTGTTCAACCTCCAAGATGGGTTTCCAAGCTTGCTAAACAACTGAAGTGCTAGTATTAACAAGAAAAATATTAGTTCGAACAATTGAATAATGTTTAATTTTTATGTGTGACTACATTAATTGTTGTGATGAAATAAACATTTGATTGAACAATAAACAATTTAGTGTTGTTCAACCTGTGTTTAAATTTTTTTTTTTAAGGTTGACATATATTGATACAAGTGATAAATTGTGACTTATTTGACTTGATTACCTTTGAAATGTAAAAGGATGTTGTAGAAAATTTTGTAAAAATTAAATATTGAGAATCAATCTCATTGTAAACAATAACATTGAGTAAACAGTAATATTGGAAATTTAAAATTAACAGTTACAAATAAATATGTTTATAAATAAGGCCTTGTGTGCGATCCTGCATGATTTTGCGATGTTAAGTCTGAAAGATGAGACATACAGTGAAAAGTGTTGCTCTATTTACCATTATCTATAAGTGAAAATTTGTTCTTGTAAGCAGCCACCTGCGTTTAATGTCCAAAATGGGAAAACAGCGGTATATACTGTTTAGAGCCAAGATGGTTATGCAAATACTATGTGTCAAGCGAAAGCGTCAAAGGCATATCCGATTAATAAAAGGCCTCATAGAATCAGGGATAAATCGCGTACCTTTCAAGCACTGGTGACCCAAAAAGTTTAAAGTTTGTAACTCCCCCTAAATATTGGTTCATCTTTCTATTCTAGGCTGCTAACATGTCGTCTTTGAGCCAATTTAAAGCCAGAGGCAGAGCCTACCAGTGTAAGAGATGCCCTAAGATTGATCGTAAGGGCAGGGTCATAAGTCATGTGCTTAAACATCATGTCCCCTTTGATGAGGTTCCTTTTTCCTGTTCACTCTGTTCCTTCAGATGCCAGGAGAAGCAGTCTCTGCTTGACCACATCAGGAAGTACAGTAGGCACCGAGAGGAGGAGGCTAAGCGAGGGGTGCCTGATTATTCTAAGGTTCTCAGAAAATCATCAAACCCGTACTATGTAGGTGATGAAGATGTCATTCAGTTGTCCAAAGAGGAGTCAGTCAAGTGGTTCAGCCGAAACTTTAGAGAGAACCCTCTTGATGACACTGATGGGCTGTTCGAAGAGGACGAGGATGAAATTGTCAATTCTTGGGGACTTGCCATTCCTCGTTGGCTTGTGAACGATCCTCCTGCCGGCTTGACATCACCAGTTTTCAGCCACCCACTTCAAGTTTCAACAACCACTACCAGCACCTTGTCAAGAACCACATCTGATCCAGTCACGTTTCTTTCGACCCAACAACAGACTTCCTTACTTAACCAGGCGACTCCAAACCAAACCTTAAGTAAAACCCAGCAAAGGTCCATGTTCCAGCTTATATCAACGTTAGCCGATGGTTTGAGCACTATTAACTACACAGATGTCATTTCTCTCCTTGGACAACAGCCACTAAACCAGCCAAGAACCAGCATGACCACACCGATAATAGGTCATGCCACGCCTTCGCATTTTATTTCAACACCGTGCTTGGATGAAAACGAGGCTCTCAACATACTGCCAGGCTTGATATCCTTCGACAGAAGTGATCCCCTTTTTGCTGAGACACAGAATGTCAACAGCTGTCTCACCAATGAACCAGCACAAAAGAGGGCAAGATGCGACAATGTGCTGCCTCCTACCACTCAGTCAGCACCTACACCTGTTACTACTGCCTCAACATCAGCCGCTCCACCACCAACAGAAGCTCCATCTAATGATCAAAACCAACAGCAAGGTAGTGAAATTGCCAAAGCCATCCTGGAGGCCGCCAAAATGATAACCAATGCAATAGATTCTAACACTAGGGCCCTAAGGTGCCAAGAAAAAACTCAAGAAAAGGTGGTGAGTGAATTATCCAGAATAGAAAGGAAGTTAAACCAAATGGAACGAAATCAAGCAGCCAAACTAAAACCAGATCCTCCAGCACCTGTTTTGAAAGAGAACAAGTCGAGTAACAAATCTGTTAGAAGTGTGGTCTCATCCGTAAAAAGCAAATGAGCAATAGGGAATATATTTAACCAAACCAAATAGTGTTTTAACTTTTTGGCGTTAAAGAAACGTTTATTCTTCATCGCTTGTATTTCAAGCTCAGTGTTATTACGCTCACTATTTTGTATTAAAGTGAGCCCATGTTTTGCCAGGCGTTTGGATTAAGGCATTACATGGGTAAATCGCCTGCCATGAAGTGTATGGTAGGTCCACATATTGCCACGGTCTCGTTTTTGCATTATGTGGGTATTGGGAACAAGTCGTTATTACAAAACGCGCATCTTTAAACCTTTTACGTGAACTTCATAACAGTAGTGACTTTGAATTTCAAAAATGTGACTAAAACATTAATAACTTTAAAGTGAACTAGTCGAAAGTGATAATTTAATTAAAGTTTTCAGTGATAAATTTATTAAACCATGTGACAGTGAACTGTATTATGTCGGCAATAACTTTAATTAATGTGTATCGACATACAAAGACATTTTAGTGATATATAAACAATATTTATGTGATAAAATAAGCTTTAATTATAAAGCTTGGACACCAGTGATAAATAATTAGACTATTATTATCTTTCTATATGTGTACTTTATACACTAGAATTCCTGAATAGCTTTTCTTAATAACAGACATTATTATGTTATAAGATACAGACTTTGTGTTAAAAGTGCTTTAATCTGTGAACATTTACAGTGCTAAGTTTTGTATTAAACTAAGTTTAAATACTCAAATTAATTTAAGGCTGCAGGAGCTTAGCCTTATAAAGGAGGGGGTAATGAAACACCCCGTGTTTAACACTAACAGGAATTAATTAACTTTCTTAACAATAACATGCAACTTACCATTTATTCTTGTTTACATATATGTGACATCAATTTTCATGTTAATTCTACGGCTGCTGATTTTTACCAGCCATTAAATGCACAATAGACAGTGTTTTAGTACAAATACAAAACACGTAAGTCCATTACACAGGTAATGAAACTGGTTTAACACTGCACTGTTTGATTTCCTATGTATATACAAATTGAATTGTTACTAGAATTCACGACTTGCCAGTTTCCTCTTCAATTCATTTCTTTGACACAATTTTCCGTAAGATTTTATGTAGTCCATTATGTAAGGACATCACTTTTACTTCATTTTGCTAAGTCATTGTTGTTTATCCCATTGCATCTAAGGTTTGAAAACACATGTAGAACTTTGTTATACTGACGGCCATTTTACTATTGCATTATGGGTGTTACCAAGGTCACCCAGCTTAGTAACGAAAAGTTAACAAAACCTGAAAAGGGAAATGTCATTGTCAAACCAGAAACGCACTTTTAATGGCCTGTTTAAGGTATAATTAGAGTAAAATAAGTTTGTTTTATTTACTATTTAATTGTACCTAAGTATCTTTCATGTTATTTTTGTTAAATTACAATTTAGAAAGATTTCCCGTCACGGTTTGGTGATACGCCCATTTTTGGATGATTCACCCTTTATGGTTGAATGACTATGGGCGAATTGAACATTTATTTTAAGTAATTGACAAAAATTGGTTGATTTTTACCGTTTCTACCATGTTTGGGTTGTGGGTGAACGGTCTAGTATATAAAGGCTCTGAAATTTTCTCAGCAAGCTACTTCTCACTTCCCCTCGGAGCGTGCACGTCGCTGAGAAGGCACAGGGCATCGGCAGATGATGGAAGATTCGAGTTATAATCGTTTAAGGCGGCTGTTTCGTTAAGTTAGCTGCCGGTGTCCTGACTAATGCCGAGGGGAGTGGCCCTACAAAGTAGTCTGAGACGACGAGGATGGTGTACTAGGGAGCCCCTATTACAGATAGACGGCTTGTAAGGCAGGCCTATAGCTGGCACCAACAGCCCTTTTAAGGGCTAAACACCTTTCCTATTGTCACAGGTTACTGTACATTTAGGTTCTCATTGACCGCCGTACAGTGACCTACTTTTGGCTCAAAATTCATATCTTTGGCTAATACTCCGTGGAAATTGCATGGAGGTAAATTATCACCATTTTGTGCTTCAAAATTAACTCTTTAAGGACATGGCTGGTGACATGTCCGGGGTCCGTACTCGACAGCGAAAGCTGCATTTTGTGCCCGAAAGGGCGGATGGACCCTCATTAAGCTTTAACTACATACATACTCAGCAAGCTTAGTTTTGGCCAGAAATTCCAACGTAAAACTACGTTCGTTCATTTAGAAATTCTTGGCAATAGATGTACGTTAATTTGCTTGCTGAAACCTTACCTTTAATGTTGAATTTAAGTAACAAGTCAAGTTTATTAAAATACTAGAATTATATCTAGTTAAGTAAAATACAGAGCTGTGGATATTTTTATACAACCGATATTAAAATTTTATATATCATTTAAAAGTAACTGGTAGGGATTTTTACTACACGTATTATTGAAGTAAGTCTAGTAACTAAAGTTCACCGCGAGATTTGTGAGTCAACAGTGCTAAATATTATTTTGAAGGTGTATCAGTACTTAAATTATTGTAAGGTGATCTGTAAGCTGTCTTAAGTTATAATGATAGCTGTTTGCTGATATAAAATATTTATGTCTGTTTAACAATTATCGTTATTAGAAATACTAACTTGTTGAATAAATTTTATAACTGTTTTCAACGGTGTCGCCTGATTACTATCAGATGAGTGGGAGATCTACAAACTACATCAGTTCTGTACCCTGATTGTATTTATACCTTGAAAGCCTGAGTACCAATATACAGTTAGAGTAAACGGTATCCAGTATACTTAAAGAGTCCCCGGCCCATTAGACCGCAACAATATGATATGAATACATTGAAGCATTACTCTCAGGAGTACATTACAATAGTGGAATAACAGAATAAGTAATAAATATTTCTCTGTTTAAGCATATATAAGAGTTTTAAAGCAAGAACCAATACGTTTAGCATTATTTTGCATATTTATATAAAAAAAAAGCAAAAAAGCAATCTGTTTTCTCCAATAAAGTTAAGCGTGTTCGTATAAAACGCTTTAAATGACATCTTCTGTGCAAAATTTGACTTGAAATACAAAAGTGGAAACAAATATGAGCCAACATTAATATTCTAGAATATTTAGGGATTTGGCGGCCATCTTTGACGCGATGTTGGATTTCTAAGCTTCGCATCGGATTTGAGGCAAATGAATATCCATTCCAGAAACTACAGACCTAGACGAAGAATTTGGTGTTGGCTGACATAGACCACTTCGATGTCATTTTACCCTATGGATTTGCAGCACTATAGGCCAATATCTCGCTTTCAACCACGTTTTGCACGAACTATGTACATGCATCGCATAGACGGTTGTATAAGCTCTCAATTATTAAAACGCATATATAAATCAAGTCAGTCTAGTCTAACTTGGACAATATATCTACTCGTGTAAACTTGAGCTAAGGTCTCCTCTCACTGATCAAATACGGTCCTATATCAAGAACCGCTGTATTCTTGGTATACAGGCAAAAGACATATTAAATGAAATATGCCTTGTTTATGGTAACCCTTAAGGCTGCATGCCTCCAGATAGCCAAATATTTCAAGAAAATTTAACTTGGGAAAAATGTAATATGATTTTAATAAAAGTGAACAGATTAAAGATTCAACTGATAATTTATATCTTACTGATTTTTGCATTATTTATCACTATATTTCTTCTGCGTTACTAACGCAGTAGAGGCTTCATTTGCATATTATTACTTCTTTTTGGTAATTTACTAGGATTATAAGTGCCGATTGCAATGTGTTAATTACTTTTTTTGTTCAGTTCATAATATTTTACTTTTAAAAACATTTTCAAAATGTTCATGAAAATTAGCATGAATCTGGAGGCGTGCCGCTTTATCTTTCTTTTTTATCTGTCACAAGGTGATATAAGAAATTTAAAGTTGTGTGGATTCTATTAAAGATGCACCTCATGCACGCTTTCAAAAAACTGCAACTTCACCAAAAATGGTTGAAAAGTAAAGGTTTCGATTGCGACAGATCAAATGCAATATTTACAACCATGTACGTATATAGGTAAATGCGTTGGTATCTCTATAGGAGCCCCAGATAAGATTTAAAAAACGAGAAGGAAAAGTGCCGATGTTTACCCAATTTTCCTTACAAAACGCTAAAACTTTCTCGGGTAAGAAAATCCAAACAGTTCCCTAAATACAACAATCGATCTTCCGCAAATATCATCACTGGCGATGAGACATGAACCAAAGGACGTCAAAGACGTTTCATAGCAAAACCCACAGTGAGCGTAAAAAAGGTCATTTATGTAATTTTCATAACCAATCAAATTCCTGCTATTTAACTTGCCGTTCCAAAGGGTTAATCAGTAAATGCCAAGTTTTACAGAGGTAATTAAGGTCCTTCATAAATTGAAGAAATATTAAAAAAAAACCGACAACCAGCAACTGGTCTCCGTGGTGTCAGGTTGTTGCATGACAATGCTTCGTCACACAAAGCGGCCATTGTACGAGAATATCTGAAACAGGAAAAGGTTGTCGAGCTTCCTCACCCTCCTTATTCGCCAGATCTTGCCCCTTGTGACTTTTTCCTAATTCCGAGGCTAAACACCTTTTTATATCACATGGTGGTATTTATTTTGAAGGATTGATATAAATATTTTGGCACTGTTTGTTAAGCAATTCTGAAAATTGACCCAGTTGCATATTTGAACACCCCTCGTATTAACATATGGTAGAAAAAAGATTATATATCTATGACATTTCCTATTCAGATTGAACTATTATTAATTAAGGTTAAACACAATCGAAACATTACCTTTGAATATTAGTATATTTCACTATAGACCTTTTTACAATACGATTTTCCATAGCAACGAATGTTGCATTTCGTGCATGCGCATTCTGCGTAGGGCAAAACGCAATAACGATGTTTACAGTCTATCATACTTTAAGGCTTTAAAAGATGCGATTTCATGTTATGTCACCTAAAAAAACGTTAATTTTGGGATGACTTAAGGCAGTAAGTACTGAAAACGTGAATTTATTTTTTAACAGATCTACGAAAATGTGCGGGACTAATAATTCAATGGTCAAAAAGGGCACACACATGTCGTTTGTTTAAGGTATCATTAGACAACTTTTTTTATCAGTAATTTAAATTGAAACAGCAGGGTGTTATAGATAAAACTTTATTACCCCTGTATTACATAATATTACACAATTTGTATTGTACACTTCCTTTGAATAACTGGATTGGTCAGGCAGCAAGTGTCAAACAGATTGGCACAAGAACGGTTGTTCATTCAATCGGGACTTTTAATCAGTTTTGCTTATTAAAATGGTAATTTATGTAACTTTTAAATATACCGACCAATGTTTATGGATTTTGAGAAGGGAAAAATTGTGTGACGTGCATTATTAAAAATATCATGTATTACGAAGAAGCGGATAAAATGTGTGTTATATGTCTTCCAAACAACCCATCTTAACTTCTCAAGATTTTGAAGAAAAAAAATAATTATTTAAAATATATTTATGTGACTTAATTTTTTTCTGTTTGCATCACAGGCAAATCAGATAAAGGATATATATAATCAGGTATATTGAACATATTGAAAAATGCATTACCACCAGTCCTGTTCTGATATTTTTTCAGAATTATAATTAATCTCGATTTCATGTTTTAAAAGTTCTTTTGTTTTTATATGAACTATTTCAACAGCAAATAAGTTGACTTTCTATTTGCTAATAGATACATTCCCACATCTTTAAAAAAAATGATCTCAGTGTCAGGTCCGTGATCGTAAATTATTAAACAAGTATCTTTTCCATGCCTTTTTATGACATTCTTCGCCACAAAGCTATAAGTCATCTTTTCTATATTTGTTAAAAGCTATTTCATATAATTTTCTACCGTTTACCTTGAACTAACTCGGTATTGTCTATGAACTTCTACTATATTTCTATGTAGGGCTACGCAGATTGCGCATGCGCGAGAAAATTCTAATTCCGGTCGATTTTTCATAGCAATGGACCGCGTCGTAAAAAGGTCTATAATTATAACTAATAAACATCATAAAGAAATTCCTAAAGATATTGCTAACATAAAATAAAACCCAACAACCGCCGCTTTGAACTATTGTTTTTCATCTGTCTTTATGGAAAAAACTAACAGTGCAATTGATTGATTGATTCAAAGAAACTTGCCAACGAATTTTAGAATGTATAACAGATGTATTTAATAGTATCAAAATTAGGTGTTTATGAGACCTGGAATAACATATACAATCTTTTGTTTTAGTTATCATTTACATGTACAAAAGTATTTTGTCGTTTTCACTTAATTTTATTGTAGACAGAACGAAATGTTATTCAAAGCATAGGAAATACCCTAAAATGCGCGAATTTCCTTATACGCGTACTTTTTTAACATTTGTAATAGTTTTCAATGAATCACAACACAATTTTAAAAGTAAACAAATTTTACGCATTTAATTTTTTTCTTGGAATTTTACGTCCTTAACGTATATTATACAGTGATATTTTCCATATTTCACTAGTACAACCGAAACGAAAAATAGAAAACGTTTTTTTTTTGTGCTTCATTTTGAGAAACTTTGAAATGTAACTGTAAAATAAACTCACCTTACTTTTATATCATTTATATGTATCCATAAAAAACTAGACAAATATAACAAATTTTAATACTTTATTGCATGATATTGACTACTTAAATGTATCGGGGGATCATAAAGTATTTATATATATGCATTACTAGCACGAGGGTAGACATATGTTGCAACAGTATGAACTGTTTCTTACATAAGACGCTCAATATATAAGCGTTAACACAAGGCAACGCACATGTCGATATCGGTTGTAACAGTATTTCCACGGATAGAAGGAACTGGTCAACAGTATTGTGAATTGTCTCTTTATAAACTAATCTAACATAAAGATCTTTTGTTTAACAACGTGTTTCAAGCAATTACATAATAATAAAAAATTTTCCATTGTTTGACGCAGGTGACTGAAAATTAATTGATATAAAAATGTGATTTTTTATACATAAAAATTTTATTTGCAGAAAAAATGAATTTTGCTAAGTTATAAAAAGTATATATGGATGATGGACACATGATATATTCAAATTTGCTTGAAGATGGACAGTAATAACTTTAATTTTTTTTTACTTCTAATTGTCCTATATTTTGGAAAAACTAGTAAAAAGTGGTATTATGTTTCAACAGATTGCATGTTACAAGACTTACAAAGACGCTGATTTAGGGGTATGTGTATCTTCCCGTTTCTATGGCTCATTGGTGTGCTGAGAGTCTAAATTTAGCTACAGCTGTTTTTAAGTAATTTTCTTTAGTAGTGTCTAGAATTTTTGCTCTTTTGAATTCACGTTTAAAAATTGCATATGTTTTTAATTTGCTCGATTTGTTTATTTCAGATTACCATTTTTGGTTATCTTTGTTTTATCAATTGGAGTGTTGTATCATCAAGTTTTTGTGAAAGCCAAACGTATCCAAAACCATGTTCATTTAAAATTTGTTTTATTTGAGTTACCTAATTTCTGTTTTATATGTTAAATTATTTTGATCATCTAGCTAGTTTCAAATTATTATATACTTTCTTTACGATACTATCATTGTCTAGAGTTATTAGTTTATTCCAATACGTAATCATATTATATTTTCGCATAACAAACATTGAAACCCGACCGAGTTCTCCATAGAGGGCTGCTAAATTTGTTGACTTCTTTACTCCTAATATATTCCATAAAAATGTGGCGTGTACAAGTTCAATGTCTGATGCTGGATGCATCCCCAAACCTCAGAGCGGTAATTTAAGATAGATCCAACTAATATATCGAAAATTAAAAAAAAGAATTTGCGTTGTTTGTATTACTTTTCTGTCAAATATGTGGAAAATGAAATGTAATGAAAACGAGGCTTTTGTGACCTTTGAAAACTACCATTACTGAATAGATGTAGGCTTAGATATTTAAAAGATTTAACAAGTTCGATTGTAGTATTATGAATTTTAATGTCCATATGAGTTGAACTGCCATTTTTCAAATATCATAGCTTTTGTTTTTCTAACATTAATCTCGAGACCCCATATATTGCAAAATGATTCGACGTCATTCATCATAAGTTGGAGGTTTTCTTTAGATTAACTCAAAAGAACCATATCGTATGCATACATTAATAGAAACAGATTCATATTATCAAGGGATATAGTTCCCGACATATCACTATTCTATTTATATTATTTATCAAATCGTTTACAAAAAACATGGCCAGCAAAGGTGAACTGGGGTCTCCCTGCTTTACCCCAGACGTATAATCAAAGAAGATATAATTAATATCTTTCTTAGTTTTATTAAAAAAATAAAATAAGTCATGCTTTATATATGTGTTTCAAAGCTTTTGTTTTTAATGACATTACTGAAGACTTTTTAGGGGAGGCTCCACGATATAATGTTGTTAAAACTTTTTAATTTATATTTCTCACATTTTGACAAACATTTGATTCTGTTAAGGACAATTAAAACACATTTTTCTTACTATCCACCTGTTTTTGTTGTTGTTTTTTTTTTGGTCACTTTCTTAAAACTGTGACATGAGGCTTGGTCCTAGAATGAACAAGATCACCGATTTCATTTTTCTTCCTACTTGTGACTTTCACTATCAGCATACCACGACAAAATAGTTGATTTGCCTTTTACAGAATTTACAGACAGGCATTTGAATTGTTTTCTTATTTTGAGACTGTACATTTTCTAAAACAATAAGCAATATCATATACCGAAGAAGCAACGTTGATCTTTCTTCAACATAATTTGACTTTTGCTGCACTCAAGTTTGGTCCACAATAAGCATCGACAATAATACACCTGATTGAGACAAAGTTATACGGCAACTTTGCATATAAAATGCATCCGATCTAGTCAAATTTCACATTAAGGTGTTTCATATAAAGCATTGTTAAGTATTTTGTTTAATACTAACACCGAAACAGCCGGTAATGTAAATTTGACAAAATCTGATTCACGTGAAAGTTGAAATTTCCACGACTTAATCGCTAAAAGGAGGCAATGTTGCGTAAGAAATGATAATGCATCTGTTAAAAGTATACAAACGATCGATGACACTCATCAACGAAAATCCAGTCCGAGTATATTTTATATCATTGCTACACGAAAAAAATAAATAATAAAACGGGTATTTTCTTCGTCACTGCACACAAACTTTACCCGGAAAACTTTAATTTTATTGTAGAGCGACGATCTTTAAAATGATAAAAGTAGAGTATTCCAGATAAGGTAGTTGTAATGGAGGCATAAGAGAAAAAATGTCCGTTTTGCATTTCTTCATGTAGCTGCGGTATATAATAGAATTCGACGGTATTTTCGTGGGTGTCATCGACTGTTTTGTTTTATTTGTCTAAACAAATAACGGTAGCGAAATAAAGGCCTTGATGTTCTTATTTGCAAATTCGAAAGTAGTCCAAACTTCTCGAAGCGGTTACTTCCCTTCATATGTACATTAACGCCGAAATATTAAGGGGAGATCACCGCGAAAATATTGTCAAATGAGAGGCGCATTAATTTTCTTAACGAAAAAACAGTTCCCGATTGGTCAAAGATTTCGAATATTGTGTTATTCTTATAGATATACATGCTTACATTCAGCACAAAATATATCAAAATTAATAAGGTTTACAAACTCTAATTTAGAACAATATGGTATTCTTCAGACTGTTATTTTATAACTCCCTATGGTCGATGGGTTTACACGCTCGCTTTGGAAGGGAGATGTCTGGAGTTAAAACCCAAGATCAGGCAACTCATGTTTTTTTTTTTTTTTTTTTTTTTTTTTTGTTTTTTCTTTTTGTTTCTATTTTATTTTATTATTATAATTGTTTAAGCCAAATAAACGTTGAATTGAATATCAGTGTTGCAATTAGTCTTATAGCCAATTTACTTTAGCTATAAGGCCGGAAACAGCATTGGTGATACTATAAAAACAAATTGGTTTATAATTTCACAACCTTCACTGTTCTGATTTTCCGAGGCCCAAACAAATTCAGCGCCTTCTGTGCATTGATTATTCCCTGCGGGCCGGAGCCCGCAGGGTATTGGTACGCGTTGTATTTTTGAGGCATGGAGGAGAGCACGTGACCTGTTTTCGGTACATGGAGGAGCATGTGATCTGTAAACCGTACATGATTGGTTAATTGACCTATTCGAAAACCTAGCTAAATACCGTTTCCCGGTACGTTACGGATTTACCTCTAGGGAATCATTGTATACACACCGGCCTCTCAAATGACCGGTGTACACAATGCTATGGAATTAGTCCAAATTACACCTAATTAAGAACATAACACTATTACGTGATATTTCTAATTTTCTATTATTATTTAACCGTTTAAGGTAGAAAAACTTGCATGATGTGTTTGAAAATTATAATTGTTTCTTTAATATCTATCTGAAATTTTACAGACAATAAATTGTTTAAAGTGAAAATCCACAGAATTCAAACATTCGTTTGTAGCATCTGCCATAATAGGTATAGATATTTTCTGCGTAAATTTGTGTGTTTACTTTATTTTATTATTTTTTGCACGGAATTATTCATACAATGGTATTTCATCATTTTCTTAAACAGAAATATTGTTTTATTTTCGACCAAGACCAAAGAACTTCTATTGATTATTGTCAACTATATTCCTGATACAAACGTTATTTTTTTCCCAAACCATGTTGAAAATAGTTAAATGAAATATCTTTAAATCTTTATAAATGTTCCCCGCATGAAACCATTTTACTTGTAGATGGATTTGTATTCTTTCCAATGCTTCCTTTAAGAGAAACAGTCTCGGAAATTTCAATGTTTATTACCGACTGTTTCGGTGTTCGTATAAAACAAAATACTAAACATTGTTTTACATGGAATATGTCATTGCATACAGATATCTATATTCTATTGATTGAGACCAAGTTTTTAAAAATATATAAAGATTTGGCTGCGTTATGACATTGTATGTAAACTTGGGGAGAATCGAAGCAATGGAAGGTCGA
Source organism: Ruditapes philippinarum (assembly GCF_026571515.1). NCBI lineage: Eukaryota > Metazoa > Mollusca > Bivalvia > Venerida > Veneridae > Ruditapes > Ruditapes philippinarum. Next base: position 22,368 of record NW_026862962.1, read on the forward strand.
AGGAGTTGCTACCGTTGTATAACTAATACTATAGGGGTGTAATTAAAATTGTGAAAAAGTTTCATATTATTGTTGATATGAATACTAAATGTTGAAATTGAGCTTAAATATTTTTTAGGGGTTGTAACTGGGACTTTCCTTACATTCTTATATAATATTTTTTTAATGAAAAATTGCTTGTATTTTTTCCAATAATAGTATATGTTGCCCATATATGACAAAAGAAGTTCAGCGATGATCAGAAAGTGACCCTTGTTTTAGAGGGTCTGTCGTCCACGTTAGAGTTTTCATCGCGGTCAAAGTTCTATTTGTCATCGTCAAAGTCAGATGTAGTCAATTTATTACGTATATAGCTTACGTGTGAGTCGTGTTCTTTGGTTCAAAACGTATGCAAGTTGCGCAGAGCTATATTTATAAGTAGACAACGTATATATCTTACGTCAGCGATTGTGAGATTAACCGTATACCTCTGAACGAGAGAGCTCTATTGTTTACCAGGTGTGTAACAATAAGTTAATTGTACCGGGTGTAAACTGCATATACGTTAGTTTACAACGCATACAGCTTACGTTTGCTGTTATAGACGTAGATTAAGTTATCATCTTTATAGTCAGTTGTAGTCCCCCGTTGTCGTTGTCGCCGTAGATGTTGTCTTATTGGTAGTGGTCGTAGATGTTGTCTTATATGTATTAGAACAGGTCGTTATCATATTTGTAACTGTAAAATTCAGTCATGGTCGTAGTCGTTGGGGCTGTGGTCGTATTCGTATTTGTTAGTGTAGTCGTGATAGTAGTCGTAGAAATTGTAAACGTGGAATCTTCGTCAAAACTGCAGTATTACTTGTAATTCTAAACGTTGAAGTCATAATCGAGGCAGTCGTGGCCGAAGTCATAGTTGTTGTAAAATCGAAGTGGTAAGCGTACTTGTAAATTATGAGTCGTACAGAGAGTAGTCTGTAGGTTGAAGCTGCACCAGTAATAAGAGAGGTTTAGAATGTCTTGGTCAAGGACGTTGTCGATAACGATTCGTAGTCGTAATTTCAAGTCGGGCAGTGATATGTGTGGTTAAAGACGTGGCAGTAGTTATCGAGGTAGTATTTACACGCATCATTGTCGTAGTGGCCGTATTCTTCAATGAAGCCGCCGGTGTAGTATTTTAAAGTCATTTTCATGGTTAGTCCTAGTCGTCGTAGATAACGACTTACCGTCACATAAGACGTAGAAGTCGTGGTTGTGGTCGAAGTCGTTGCCATTGTTTCCAGAGAGTTTGTAACGACGTAGTCATGTCGTTACTGTAGTCTTAGCCTTATACGTACTCGCAAAAGTAGTAGTTTTCGTTGTCCTCCTAGATGATCTCGTGGTTGTTAAAGTCGTTATCGTGGTCGAATTCGCTGTCATCTTTTTGTCTTAGCAGTACATGTAGTCGTTTAGTGTACTTGTAGCAATAACAATACTCGAATTGGTCGATAAACTCTTAGACATTATGATATTTTTCGTCGTACACGTAGCTGTTCACGTAGCCATAAAAGTCGTCGATGTCGAAATTGTAGTTGTTGACAAGGCCTTTATTATAGTCATGGTCCTAGCAGTCGGCGTAGATGTACTTATAATTGAAGCCTGAACGAAACATTGATGACAATGATCATGTAAGTCACATTATAAAAATGAGCTATACATATTAATATGCAAAATCTTGACGTATACAACTTACGGTGATCGTTATTCGGTTTGTTACAGCTTACGTATACTCGTATTAAGTTATGTATGTCGAAAGCTGTATACAGTAAAACAGTGCATCAAACTCGAACACAGACAATGCATTTACAATTCACGTCAAACAAATTACTATTTGCACCTAAATCATATAAAACGGACAACAAGAAAAACGTTTGAGCATTAAGATATACATATTGAGTAATAAATTTAGTTTTAAATGCAGATGAACTGTCAGTCTTTTAAAATTGCAAATTGTTTGTATAATGAAGCATCTTTTATCCATAATCATTTACAAGTCCCAAAAACTGGAAAAGGTGCATTGACAGGTGTTTCACTTTATCTTTTCTTTGAACCATACTTTGAACCAACATCTGTATAAATTGCATAATCCGATGTTAAACGTGTAAGCCATGTTAGTCTTTCAGTCTTCTTAGATCCTGCATGGTCGTTACTTTTCTACTTGTGTCACACATATTTCCTGATATCTGGTAGCATATTTCTTCTGACTATGCGTCGTAACAATGCTTTTGCTATTCTTAAATGAACACGTTCATCTTCATATCCTGTCTTTTGAAAAATAGTTTTTTTGGCTAGCGTTTTACGTCATCCAGCCTGTCGTTCACTGATGGTCCGTTCTGTGTGAGAAATTGAAGATGGAGCTTGATAGCAACAACTGTTGGATGAGTATGAGAAAGATATTCTACTTCCGTTAAATACCAGAGCGTCTCTTCAAGTAATTCCGTATATTCTGTTATATACATATTTGCTGAGATACCGGAAGGCATTGCGCTTTGAGAAAAAGCTAAAGCGGGATATCTAATGTCTTTGATTAATCATTGGCCAGTCGCCAATCATTGTGTGGTACTCTAAAAAAAGATTATAAAAGCTTTGTATTAATCCAGGTGTTTCATTTTTCATTTATTTATTTAAATCATATCAAAGCTGCATGCTTCAAGATTAGCAAAAATATTACCAAAGCAATTATTAGAATTTAAAGAAAGTTAAAAAGATTCAAGAATCAAGTAATTATTTACTTTATTATATATATAGTAGTCAGATTCTAATTCATTAAACCAAATGACGTCATAAAAATTCATTATCTGCTCTATCTATAGTTTATATATTTTATATAAAGGCTATTTTTGCATGTTTTGATCTCTTTTTAGCTCACCTGTCACTTTGTGACAGGGTGAGCTTTTGTGATCGCTTTTCGTCCGGCGTCCGTCCGTCCGTTGTCCGTGAACTTTTACTTTAAATGACATCTCCTCATAAACCACTAAGCCAATTTCATTCAAACTTCACAAGAATGTAGATATATATATATAAACTTAAAAAATCTTCTTTTAAAGAACCTAAAGAGCTAAAGCTAAGATATTTAGCATGAAACATCTTCTAATGGGTGTCTACCAAGTTTGTTCAAATAAAAGCCCTGGGGTCAAAATTGGCCCCGCACAGGGGGTCATTGATGTTTCCTATATGCATATAGTAAAAACTTAAAAATCATCCTTTATAGAACCCAAAGAGCTAGAGCTAAGATATTTAGCATGAAACATGTTCTAATGGATGTCTACCAAGTTTGTTCAAATAAGAGTCCTGGGGTCAAAATTGGCCCCGCCCCAGGGGGTCATTGATTTTCCCTATATGAATATAGTAAAAACTTAAAAATCTTCTTTTAAAGAACCCAAATAGCTAGTGCTAAGATATTTCGCGTGAAACATGTTCTTATGGATGTCTACCAAGTTTGTTCAAATAAGAGCCCAGGGGTCAAAATTGGCCCCGCCCTGGGGGACATTGATTTTGCTTATATGTGTATAGCAAAACCTTAAAAATCTTCTTCGAGAAAACCCGAATAGCAAGAGTGTAGATATTCAGGATGAAACATCTTCTAGTAGGTGTCTACAAAGATTGTTCAAATAAAAGCCCTGGGGTCAAAAATGGCCCTGGCCCAGGGGTGTCATTGTTTTTAAATATATGTGTAAAAAAAACTTAAAAAATCTTCTTTTAAAAAACCCAACAAGCTAGACCTTGAATGCTTAGCATGAATCATCTTCTAATAAGTGTCTACATAAAAGCCCTTGGGTTTAAACTGGCCCCACTCCGGGGGCCTATATACAGGTGAGCGACTTCAGGGCCATCATGGCCCTTTTGTTGGTAATTTGCGTGGATTGTAAGTGCCGATTGCAATGTGTTAATTACTTTCTTTGTTCACATCACAACTTTCTTTGCATTTTAAATACAATTTCAAAATGTTCATGAAAATTAGCATGAATCCTGAGGCGTGTTGCTTTAAGGGCCACAATAAATACAAACATTAATTAAGCAAAAAAATATCAATTTCGTGCGCGTTGATGTAGAATAATGCATAGTTTTAGTTTAGAATCTTATTAGTAGGACTCTTAATATAAAGGCTTATTGCCCCAAGTGATGAATTCTTAATTAATTGAGCTATAGACCATGCTATGCTTCAACGTTTATCTTTTTCTAAAGAACTAACGTTATTTCAATTATTTCCGTTGTATATTTGTAAATTAAAGAAGAAACAGAACTGGAATTGATATAAAATATGCTAAACTTGATGGAGCAGAGAATGAATTTTTGTGTCGTCATTTGGTTTAATGAGTTAGAATCTGACGTTATATGACGTTAAATTATTCATTATTCTTTTGTCGTGCATAATTATATCATGCACTCAACTGCAAAGTTTAATTATAGTGGAAAGCGTTTTAGAACGTTGAATAGTATAAATTTAAGACTGAAATGAAACGATTTAAAAGTTATAAATATAATTCAATAAAGCTCGAAATACATTGTCATGTACATCTTCCTTGCCCCCACCCACAGACATATACATGCTTGTATAATAAATGTATATATAGCCTCAAATTATTACAAACCTCTGTTTTTCTATGTTTTAGTTAGCATAAAAAACATGCAACCAAATGTGTAAACTTTTATACGGATTGTTCGTTGTTCTATTTTACATTTGTGTTGAATTAATGTAATTTCAGTTTAAGACTAGATATGCAGTGACAGAATCTAAATTTATTGTTTACCTTTCTATGTTGTCAAAATAATCTAAAATTTAATCCTTTCCTTTTTTGAAATGTGGCAAAGAGAACAATTTTGTTGACATTTTCATTACACAAGTGTTAATACAGCCTTGATATAAAATCACAAATCTATAAAATAATAATCTAGTCATAAAATATTAAGACATAAACATATGTGTTCATAGTTATAGAGAGCAACTTTATCATCATGTACAACAGAGCAGCATATCAGATCCCATGACAAAGAAACTTCAGAATAGCGAATGGAATGCTATAGAATGGACTGAACTGGCAAATGTGGTTCTAAAACGTGGCTTCTTTGGTTAATGGTTCTCAAAAACAAAATAGCACGAGGCCTTATCGCGTGTATGTTGACTTTTTAAGCAAGTGATAATAAAAAAGATAATCAAATATTGTAGTTTTTATTTTTCACATGCAGATACGCATGCCAAGTAATCAATGCCAAAATCTCAAACTCGTTATCTTATCTATATTTAGGATTTTCCCAGTAGTTGAAAATAAGAGAGGCTAGACCATGTGACTGTTCGTGGTGAGTAGAGTAGGCTATGGAAAGCATGAATAACAGAAGACAGTATCGTATATTTACAACGAATAAAATCGTCAAGAAAGCTAAGAAAAGAGGATGGTCCCATACATATCATAATTATTAAGGTTTATTCGTTTAACCTTTATTGACACAGGAAGACGTGTTAGAAGTAATTATATTATTATTTTTGAGACAAATTATCTATCATCATACATGAGCTCGTTTGAACATTACACATCATCTTAATTAACAAATTTTCTTTAATGATTCTATTTAGAAAACCCTTTTCGGAAATATTCTTAAATTTGTTACGTGCAGCCAGTTTTTTTACATTTTAATCGCTTTTTCATCATTTATGAAACATATCGTCATAATTTTACTTTTCATGTCAAACCAGACTAGATTGTCAAGGTTCTATACTTTTGGTTGACCAATGCCAAATTGACCAACTTTATCCCTAAAGTTATAAGACAATTCCGAAAATTGAAACCGGACTAGTCCATTAAGGAGATCCTGAAAAAGTAAGTTTTAATTGTTTTTTTTTTAAATATCCGTTGCTTATTTCAAAGGAAAACAAGGGATAGTACATCTCTCCCTAAAGAAATAAACAACACGAGGCAACCACGTATGTTGTTAAAAATGACTTGCTCAAAACAACCTCAAATCCCAATCCACGTGTTATTCCTCATGACCAAGCACGGTCAAACTAGTGCGTATCTACATCCCTACCACTCGCGTATCTACATCCCTACCACTCGGAAACAAACTGCAGTGTTACCATCAAGCGGAAGAAGGCTGTGTATCTTTCAGATTCGGATTCATCGCTGTATATCGTTAGTATACTAACAGATGGAAAATTTAAACAGATTTATCCTATGAAAATAATTCATGGATTTTTTACAGTGTTAAGCATCAAACGGTTACTGACCCGAGCCACGTCCATCAAGTAGTCAGCAGCATTTCCATGTGAAATTCTAATTATCACCACTCCTATGATAAAACTCATCCGCTAAGGCCTCGTGATTTTTGCAAATGTTCGCTTGAGTACCTTCTTGCTTTACATCATCGGACTAATAAATGATCTTATCTATAACTTTGTTAACTTCAGACCAATCAATGTTTTTTTTTTATTAATCTGTGTATGTCAGTGGTGTTGGAGTTAATAACTTGAAGTGTTACCTTGAAAACTCTGAATCAATTGTTTATAGACAGAAGCATCATGTGAAATATTGCGCCGTATTTAATCTCTGTGTTGATATTTTCTCTGGTTCTTTGAGATAATTGATTCCAGTACTTAAGTGTTGAGGACTGAATATCGCTTAGGCCGGTGCTGGGGGCAGGTTATCTCTTAATAACAGACTCAATAGCACCGAGTCTGCAAGTATCAAATATTTGTTTGTTTCAATTGCCCTTTCTCGAATGTAATATTCTAATGCAGCGACAGTTTTTGGATCCGTGTTTACATACTAAGAACGGAAAGATGGGCACAAAATAACACCAAGAAGGAGGATAACAATTACTGTAAACAATTTTGTAATTTAATTAAGTAAATCATTTAAAGTAAATTTAGACATAAATGAAGATTTTGAGTATTCAAAAATGTTCAGTTACAGGGATAAGGATAGGGGCAATGAAAAGGGCAAGTGTAAATTTTGTAAATTAAGGGGATGCGGGAGAAAATATGTGACAATTTACAAGTGGGACATCATGGTCGTTTATCTCTCACTAGAATGAAAGTCTCTAAATGACGAAATCTATGTTACTGATTTTAAAGTTCAAATATGCATCTGGAACTGTGCATTTGGGAGAACTTTCATCTACAAAAAGACGGTTTATGGTAGCTGTAGCTGTTAATAAAAGAGTAGGTCACTGGATTATATGATCATTTTTATTTACAAATGTGCATGTAATCAAATTTTATAGCTGTAGCTTTAGATACAGAAAATGTCACTTCATCAATAAGGTCAATTGATGTTAATGTTTAGATGGAGAATATTTTCTGAAATTTTACTTTTACAAAAAGGGGAAACCAAGACACTCCCTCAGACTCGGTCAACTTTGACCTTAGTGATATTATAATTTGAAAATCAGTGTAGAGGTCAATTAGACAATGCCAAATATCTAAGCTCTTGCCCGTAACGTTTTGCTTAGGAAGGTCTCTATGCATCAATGAAAAACCCATAAGCTCCATGGCCAATGTTATTCAAAGAATATGTTGAATGAACAAGATCTAAATGGATCGAAAAACTTAGAAATTCGTATGTGTAAGATTTTCTTAGAGTTACTATGATTAACGGGGGGTTGTCAATTTCCTGAAGTTTAAAGATAATGTTAAAAAGAAATGACATATTTACTTAACACTCATTCTAACAAAGATTGATTTTAGAAGAAGTGCTTATATCAGACTTTTAGCAACCAAAATGTAGGTTATAAAGCACTTTTAACATGAAATTGTAAGTTGCTTTGGAATCAGGAAGATAGCAGAACATACCTTCCTGTGAAAGAAAAATAGTTTTCGTTATTATGAAGTAGGTGATGACTTTCATTTGTTCGCATATCAACAACTTGTTGAAAGAAGAAAAATATTCTTGAATTCTACGTAAATCCAAATTTAACATAATATTCAACCAATATGCACTGAATTAATAATAATGGGATTTGTGATAACTACCTGACGTAAAACTAAGAAAAAAGAAAAGTTATATTTTGGCTAAAACAACATAACAATAGAACAACTATTTTCATCAACAATGTATTGACAGAAACTACGTTCACAGTAAAACCATAACGATATAAATTATAACAAATTTTAACAATTTAACATTTTTCATCAACTATTAAAAATAATTTTGATGAAACACATGAATTTCGGTACAATTCGATTCCTCACTTGACAACCAGACGGTAAATAACGGGGCATAATTGTCATCTTTCTTTACTTTTCTTTACGGGAATGTTTAGTTCCGATTTTCAGATTCCAAAAACCGAGCCTGCAACCTTTTTCAATTTTGCCGTGTTGATTTGAATATTTAGTACTGCTCAAGATGGTGATAGGTCCGGCGTGAGGGGTGTTGCACTTATTCATTATCCCTCATGTATAGATTCAATCAAACCAAATCTGTAATTTTGTTGTGAATAATGTTTTCGAGGGACCACCATTCTTCCAGATCTTTTTCTACAGGGATTCTGTTTTCTTTATTTTAGAGTTTCAGATATTATTTTCGTCTTATTATCTTCCCTCACAGTAACAAGTTGACCCGACTTTTCTGTTACTTTTTGGACAAGATTAATTTTAGAGTTTCTTTTCCCAATTGCTCCATTTTCTTCACATTATTTATTTATTCTTCGCATAATTTGCATTATGCATTTCTACTCGACATTCTTGATAGGAATTTCAGAGTTCTATTTTAAATTTCTATTTTGTTTGCACCACTTCATTCACAGGAAAGTGATACTTGACATTCCTCTTTATTCCATTTTTTAAAAATATATATACATTACTATCCTCTTCAGCTTACCCAGAAAAAGCGAATGAGCTCCTGTTTAATTTGAAAAACGCTGACATTCCGTCTCGTCCATTTACTTAGCTAGGTCAGAGAAAACTTACATTAGAAGTTTTTTCTCACAATCATCGCAATGTTTCAAAAACTTTTAACATATTATGTAACGCTTAACAACTTAAGGGGGCAGGGGACCTAAAAATGAACAATTTTGTATTTCAGTGTGACCAGAAACACAATTCCAAATATTTCAAAATCTGTTTCACAGGCAGATAACCAGTTGCACAGCATTATTCAATGATATATGACATACATTGAAGAAAATAATAGTTTGCACGCATTGCTCCTTCAAAAAATGACTGACAGCAATTTATATTTACCCCCACCCAGCCAAAATCACACCTAAAATATACCAATATGGGCAATCTTCATGAAGGTGCAGCATACTCCAGAATCCGCCCGATTCCTAAAAATATCACTAACGCACAGTGCAAGCAATGGCATTTTCAAAAATGACCAATAAAGTGTCCGTCATACGTTTAGATTTTACACAAAACCTATCCGAAATATCTAACTTGTTTGGCGCAAACTTTCAAAAATTGATTTTTAACTTTTTCACCCCCATTCGGAGAGTTACAAATACAAACAAAGCTACCAAAATGCTTAGTTTCGGGTAAAAAAAAACCCAAAATACTTCTCATTTTCTACACACAAACAAGAAAGAATTACAATGACAGAGAAATATCAGAAGTTATCAGTACCTCCAAAACACCATGTCTGAGTTATTAAAAAATTTGACCGGGGCCATCATTCGAATATGTCCCCTGCCCCCTTAAGATGATTTCAACCCTGATACACTATAATTGTTTAGTTTTCCACACGTTATGGGATAAAATGGTTCTGAGTCTGACTTTCTCAAGCAGACATAAACCATTTATCTTGCTCAAATTCAAATTCGGTTTTCTAAAAAAAAACATAGCACTTGCATTTACACAATATACAAATATTACCAACAAAACTTAGTCATTGAAATTGCACATGATTCACAAAAATAGCTACTCTCGTAGAAATGTAAAAGATCATTTCTTTCACAACAATGATAAAGCCCTTCCGGTTGACGAAATATATTACAAATGTCATTAAAATCAAGATCTAATTCATCTACTATTTAATATGTACAACATATGCCTGACACGTAAACGTATTGTGCACCTACCAAACTAATGTTATTTTTGTAATGGACCATTGATGTTACTGTTTCCTTGCGTGCTTTGATCACAAGAAGTGTTCGAATCATTTTCATGTACATTTTCATTTTCACGAGAACGTTCATCATTTTCCACATCACTAGATATACATAAGGATGTATTAAGAATATTCTGAATTTGGAACACCTGATACTGTTGATACAAGTGTAGATTCAGCTTCACTACTGATGGATGATTGGCAGGCAACCTCTCCACTTCTGTCAGAAATCGTAGTGCCTCTTGCACACAATCTGTGAATCCGGTCAGGAACATGTTGCTTGAATTTATTGAAGGCAATATCTGTTGGCTGTGTGATGTTTGCTGTAACTCCTGTATCGATGTATTTATTACATCTTTAGATTTGCTTTCCTCCATACTCTTTTACACTGAAAATGAAATGGAAAATATGTTTCACATCATAAAGTTCTTGTTATTGTTATTTTTTTGCTTTGTTTTTTTTATTAATACGTCCCTCTTCCCAGTGCTCTTGGTGCCCTCTGGCTCCCCCGATGGATGTTGTCGTGAGCGTTGTTGTTGATCTTTGCACTCTCATTTTTCAAGACACACAAAGCCACTATTCCAATTACATGGCTTGTCCTTAACTATAAAAGGGGCGTAGTATCTTTTAAATCATCAAAAGAATCAAAAGTTTCATTGCATTGTATTTGTCAGCAACATTTGATATAACATCACTCCTTTAAGCACTATCAGGAAATTATATTTCTTATGCACAATGAATTAGACATTAATTGGATTGCCTAAACTAATGTAACGAATTTAAACTTAAAGTTTGATAAGGGGTAATTCCTTGTCGTTTGGTTATAAGTTAAGTTTTAAACAATGCTTATTTTCATTAATGATCATGGTGAATTCTGTGAATAAAAAACATATCAAACGCTTCGTCTTGAAAAGACCTTTCTACAAACGCAAAGATATCAAGCGCTTGAGCTTTTTGCGTTCGGGAAAAAACCAAACAAAATCGATATACTGGTAATTGTAAGAAGAATTTCGTCAGGATCGGACGATTTTATAAACACTCTGATATAAGTTAATGAATAATTAACAGTTTGTTTTGGAACAACATGTATATTTAAAAAAGGTGATATAAATGTGAGAAGAAGTAATCAGTTTTAAAAGTTCTGAAAAGCTTCATTGATAGCAATGCATTCGGTTATAAAATATATGAACAAAGATCAACAAGGAAAGACGACACCCAATAAACGCAACACCCCAACAAATCCCGGCAACACCCCAACAAATCCCGGCAACACCCAAACAAATCCCGGTAACACCGAAGAGAGTCGTGGAACCTAGCAATGCACTTAAAACGGAGAAAAGAGCAATGGGATGTGACGAGGACGAGACATTGTAACAATCCACAGCTAAACCAAGGAAAACACAGGAACCCAAGAAAACACTAAAACATAGAGAAAAGAATATCCATAAAAACGCCAAAACAGCAAAATTTAAAATCTTGCTAGCTCAATGAAAAGGCCGACATGGACACTAGGAAAGTGACTGAAGGGCCAGGGAAGTGATGTCAAACTTTATGGTTAAAGGCATGCTTGCCGTTGACAACAAATAAAAAACTTGGACACTTCAGTTTAAGGCACATTATGCCCAACACATACTTTAAATGTTCATATCTCAAAAGTTTCTTTTTATTATTATTGATGTACTTCTATGGTTTCAAAAATGTTACTCCTTGGCATATTATGTAACTCCTCATTCACTTCTATTTTTATGTTTGTTTGTTTTTTTTTGTTTTTTTTTGTTTGTTTGTTTGTTTGTTTTTTTGTTTTTTTTTAAAGGCAATCAGTACGGTTTAAATGAATAAGTATGTTTATTAAAATCAAAATACTACTTTGTTTACATTTAACTACTTTTATGAAAAATAATTTCACACTAAGAGCTATTTTCTTAGGTAACAAGCATAAAACATGCTGTAAATCCATTATTTATACAATTATTTGTCTTTTACAGAAGTAAACCCTCCTTTCATAGGAATTAAAACACACATAATTACATATAAAGCAACACCGAGAGGCACCGACATAGAACGGTCAGTACAGCAAAAGACTATTGGGGATTAAAACTGATGGTTGATGGTCCACCAAACTTCACCATTTTCCAGTTAAACGAGACAGTGTAAATAAAAAGAATCGCCTCATAATTCTACATTAGTTTTAGTGACAATACTTTAAAAAGTTAAACACAGATGACCATGTAGTCACACATTTGACAATGAAACAGAGAAAAATAGAATCCCTAAAGAACGCCTAAAACAGCAAAAGTGAATATGTTGCTGGTCTGGTTTCACTGAGCCTATTCTTGGTCGGGAGTGGTAAATGTAAGCTACCGTTCACGTCCCCTAGCACTGGCTTAAGCAGTATTCAACATTTAAGCTTGTATAATTAAATTGTGAATTTTGAAATATTTGCAGATGTGTTTATACGGCGCTAATCATGAACCTTTAATGTGATATGTAAGTGCCATTTTACGAAAAGCGGCGTATGGTACCAAAGTAAATAAAAATCGTTCTAAATGTGAAACTAAGCAAAATACAATTCTAGAAGGGCATCGGTGATTATAGAGGCTGCAAATCACGATAAGATGTCAAAAGACATATTTAAAAAGCATTCAACTTAAAAAGGAGATCATATAGACGTCAAATAGGAATACTAGAGCCACCCAACTACGAAGGAATTACAATACCCCCAAAGTCAACAATAATTTTATGATGGACGATCTTCAAGGATAGGAAATATAACATGCTTAACGGGATCGCGAGGGAGAAAGATTTTGAAACTAGAAATGTGTCATCATGCCACGGATGCCCCTGCATGCAGCCAAAATTTCAGATGTTATAATATTTAGTTCTAAATTTGTTTGCACAAATTATTTTTTTTTTCATTTTAAGTTCAAAGCCCGTAAAACTTTTCAATGTTAACACAAACCATTTTCATACAATGTTCAAGGCACTGAAATTATTCAGTCTTAACCTTTTGAAAATAGCATATTGCATATTTGTAGCCAAAATAATGGCTACATACATGTATATTTCCACAAAAGTATGAGTGCTGAAACTGAAAGTTCAAAATTTTTCCAACATTCAGGAAAGAAATCATTGAACCACGACCAAATTCAAACTTAAACTGCTTATTCCTAAGATGTATCTATATATATTATTTTCAAAGTGAAAGGGACATTACTCTGCCAAAAAATTATCGAACCATGACCAAATTCCAACTTGACCTGCCCATTCCTTTGACATATCCATATGTCAAATTTGAATTGAATATGTAACACTGTATGGTAGATAATGAACAGAAACTGTAAATTTAATATTATTTTCAAAGTGAAAGGGGGATTTCCTTGCCAAAAATCATTGAACCTTGACCAAATTCGAACTTGGCCTGGGCATTCGAAACACATATCCATATGTCAAATTTGAGTTGAATGTGTTGTACCGTTGGAGAGATAATAAACAGAAACTGAAAATTTCATATTTTTTTCAAAGTGAAAGGGGCATAACTCTGCCAAAAATCGTTGAACCATGACCAAATTTGAACTTGACCTGTATTTTCTCATGACATATCCATATGTCAAATTTGAGTTGAATGTGTTGTACAGTTGGGCAGATAATGTACGGAAACTGAAAATTTCATATTATTATCAAAGTAGAAGGGGCATAACTATGCCAAAAATCATCGAACCATGACCAAATTCGAACTTGACCTGTATTTTCTCATGACATATCCATATGTCAAGTTTGAGTTGAATGTGTTGTATCGTTGGGGAGATAATAAACAGAAACTGAAAATTTCATATTATTTTCAAAGTGAAAGGGGCATAACTCTGCCAAAAATCGTTGAACCATGACTAAATTTGAACTTGACCTGTATTTTCTCATGATATATCCATATGTCAAATTTGAGTTGAATGTGTTGTACAGTTGGGGAGATTATGTACGGAAACTGATAATTTCATATTATTATCAAAGTAGAAGGGGCATAACTCTGCCAAAAATCATCGAACTATGACCAAATTCAAATTTGACCTGTATTTTCTCATGACATATCCATATGTCAAGTTTGAGATGAATGTGTTGTACCGTTGGGAAGATAATGAACAGAAACTGAAAATTTCATATTATTTTTAAAGTAAAGGAGGAATAACTTTGCCAAAAATCATCGAACCATGACAAAATTCGAACTTGACCTGTATTTTCTCATGACATATCCATTGTTCACCTATGCGCGAGTAAACGATACAATTTTTAGATTTTTGCAAATCTACGGAGCGCGTCTACCATTTCCATTTAAGCAAGTTTAGGAGTTTGTTTTCATTTTAAGCCATGTCGACTTAAAAATCCATGTGGCGACTTTCCAGCTTTACTGATTTGGGAAGAGCTCATTTGTCCCTTCGTACATTATTTCAGACACGAACAGACACGTACCGGTAAGTAAAACTTCTGATCTTCCGTAAGCTAGCTGGATAGCTTTCCCACTTGCATGAATCTAAAGTCCCTGACGAGATTTGAACTCACAGCAGAGATGGGCAAGTGGTTGACCTTAACCACTGTGCCCTGGAGACCCCCAAAAGCCCCTTTATAGGCTAAGATGAAATGTCAAGTGATTGTTGTATTTCTTCAAGGTAGCTTATTAATCAATTTAATGGGACAATTTATATTTGCATGGAAATGCTTCTTGAAAGAATGATTGACATTCATGTCACCACTATTCAACTTGTCAGATAGTTCGTGTTGATCTTTTTTTACTGATAAAATGACCACTTCCCTTCGATTCACATCATTGATTTTGAAGCAATTTATGAAGCACCAATGATCTTACAATTGCAAAATAGAAGCTCGTTGATGCATACATATTTTTGTGTGAAAATATATATTTAGTTAATCAAAGTCAGTATGATTCTAAAATGTATCAAAGTGCTTGCTTACCTTTTAATCCTTTTGCACTAGAATAATTCACAAAAAATCATTCATTGTTTGCACAGAAAGGTCTTTTAGATATTGTTGTAGCTTATCGAGGTCCTGGTTTAGAATATTCTGCAATAAAGACGTTTCCGGAACCAATGACAACAACTTATATAGACGCTCTCTTTTATCCGATAATTGAAACTTCACAAGCATTTAACACTTACTTCTGGCGTTGTAACTGTATATTATATACCGATAGATCTTTGTCTGCTCAACGTCTACAATGGGATAAAATATTCTATTCCCATTGACTTTTGTGCATGATCCTGTTCCATGATATATCTAGAATATTATGGTGTTGTTCAACTGCTCCTTTTTTCTTAAATTGAAGCTTATGTTAAGATTGTTTATCTTTCAATTACTTTATTTATGCAATATTTTGTCGAAAATAGCAAATTTGATCTCTTCTAAGACACTTCCAAGAGTGTTAACAAATAGCTGCCAAACTACGTAAATTCGTAATTATATTTGCAGTCACTATTAAAAGTATATAAAACCTTGAACATGAATCAATATATTCATAATATGACAATAATAATACAATTTACTTTACAATTTTTGGCATGGTTTGTCATCATTTATATGAAAATTTTTGTGAAATTTGAAAATACTTTTGCTTTCGGCATTGCTTTATTTTGCTTCTTTGTTCTGTGCTGAATGCGCTAACCCGAACTGCTACTTTTCTTAGGAAATATCGAGTTTTCAAAAGGCCATTTTGGGTGGATACAGAACTTGACTGGGAGAGGGCGTATATTTGGCGAAAATGGCGACTTTTTACGATTCGGCAAACGTCTTGTATATGCAAATAGTGTGGTTGTCCGTTCCATAGTCCAAAACCGAAAATGAAATCTGAAGTAGCAAATTGTGTTAACTTGCTGATGCTTTAAATGGTAGCTTTTTGAAGTCAAAACTCTATTCTGTTTCCTTCTTTTCTCATTTATAAATTGCGTCATCCAGTTTCTTTACTCCATTTCAATCAAATAATCTTTTTTAGATATTAAAGTGGAAATTAGAATTGAAAATTATTAAAGTCATGTAAATACAACTGCCATATATTAAGGATTATCAAAATAAGTGACCAATCACATCATCTTATAATCAATTCAAATGAATTTACAAAAATATTCAAGAACAACTGGTAAGCATAACTTTTTGCCAGCCCTGGAGCATTGTCTGAATCCGCCACTGTCTAAAGTTATGTTCTAAGTTTGTTCACTATTAGTATTTCTGTCTACCTGGAATATGAGGCACATGTTTTCAATGTCCTATTGTGTACCTTATCGGCGACTTGAATATGTCGGAATGTTGTTTTTGCACTGGGAAGACATAAAAAGGGAATGAAAGTATACCTGGTATTCGTATTTAAATAAAACCTAAGCTATGTTACTTGTTTTATTTTTACTGAAATGAGTAAATGCACGCATATGTTGTTCAGAACTGTTTTCACTGGAAAACGAGTTTCTTATTATTTGTTTCCGATTTGGACTTGCAGTTGAAGATGCCAGTGACATTCAAAATTCATAACGATCAGTGTAAAAATATGAAAACCAAGAATGTTTTAACGTCCGAATATTACTAGTACACATGCTTCTTTACGAGTACATTAACAGACAGAGTCCATCAAAAGAAATTACAGTGGTTTATAAAATTTCTTATCTTGTAAACTGTAAGGATAATATAATACATGTATAACATAAAGTAATTGTGCGATTACATGCATATGCGGGCGCTGGATACAACCATCGTCGTGGGCACTATTCTACGTCGATTCCTATTCGATTTTTGAAGCGTTAATTAAACTTTTACATTCGTTCAAACCGATACACAAACATCGATCGACACACTAACTATTTTACCTTATGATCGGAGTATAAAAACAAAGTTAATTTTTATAGCAAATATAAAGATTCAGACCAGATAGGCATTGGTCTTTGGTCTTTATCCAAGTTATCCACTTAAACTTGAAAAAGACGAACCCTATATATACACTTAAAAGGAACAAAAATGAGGTCAAAGATATCACCCAGTGTTTTGCTTTTTACTGTATGTGTATTTTAATTCGTGTAGAAATATTCGCGCTGAACATGAATTCGCGGACCGAATGTCACCGCGAAGATCGCAAAAATTTGAAGCCGCGAATATTTCTACACATACAGTACTTTAATGAACTAATTTTACAAAATGATGGTAATATAAGCAATAACCCGCATGATATGAATCTTCTTTTTTATTCGTAATAGATTTTTAAAGATTTTCTCGCTTTCAACGCAGTTCTTTCAAAAAATCCCAATTTTTCCAAAGTATTGGAAAGTGAAAGACGAACCGATGGAAAAAAACTCATAAAAATTTCCTTTATCAATAATAAGGCAGAATCAGGTAATAGTGATAAAAAATGGGAACGCTATTTGTTAAAATTAATTACTACAGAGCGATATTTTACGGGAACATTTAATATATTGTTAGACGGAAACCCGGTCTTATTTGATTCTTCTTCATCTTTCAAATTCTTAAAAGTTCTGTTAAAAAGACAAAATATATTGATGTCGTTACTTTTGGATCATTTTCTTTCATTATATTTTGGGTTTTTGTGATTCCAGAGACTTTAATTTTTTATATTTGGCCAACTGACGAAAGTTCTATGTTTTTTCTCTTAGCATTCTCCTTGCCTAAAGTAATAGATGCAGCATCACCCAAAGTTTTCATCCACCAGATAAAATAAATAAGATTCCATTTCATTTGTGTTAGTATTATTGTCACTGTATGAAACGTCTGTTTATCAAACTTAACATTTTTGTCTGGTTTTCATATGTAAATCGGCAATTGTCCTTCAAAGAATTCAAAGTTTTTACAACAAATAACCTGTTTCAGGTCAACTAGTTTAACCGACCAGGTCAGTTGTTATTCAGATAATTGTCATCAAAAAGATCCTCACGTTATACAAACATTGTATTTGGCTTGCATGGATGAAGGGAATTTCTTAATATTTGTATATAACACGAATCATCCCTTCAATTATTTCAAACATTACAATTATATTCAACAACAATCTATCATTTCAACGATTTTTTCCCCCGAAAATGAGAACATTACACTTTTAGAATATTCAAGGCATATAAGCACAACGGCCATATATAACATATTATTAAAAACAAGTGTCCAATCATTTCATCTATCAATCAAAACAAAGTTTTTCAGAACGCCTGTGGCATTCTTGCATGGAGACGTTGAGGGAACTGAGTATGTTGCTTGAACTATGGCATGTCAACAGTATGGAGAAAATGAAGCAAAATGAAAGAAACACTCATACTTTTAGCAAAACCATTTATTCAAATGCAATTCATTTGCTTTGGCACATAAAATAGTAAAATATATTGTTACATTACCGCTTAACGTACCTATTCGACACTATTTGTAATTGTTACTTTCATTGGATGCTGGGAAAGTAATAATAAAGTCAAAATAAAGTCAATCATATTATGCTTTTTTGACGTTCAAGTCATTGTTTCGGTGTTTAAGTCATTCAAGCATGTAAACTGACAAAGATATCTTGCAAGCCCCAGGCAGGAGATTAACAACCGGATGATATGATAATAATGGAGAACACAACGGCTAATTAAACATGAAATTGGCAAAGAGATTAGTCGGAACTCATCAACGTATCTTTGAGCTGAGCTGGGGGACGGGCTGTGGTCAAGGCATGAATCCGCCACTGCCTGTCATCACTGCTAGAATATTAATGAATAACGAAGTTTTTTAATTTAATTTTTAAACTTTTCACAATGAATATTTAAATACTTAGCAAGAAAGAGATGTGCAGGTACGTAAACCAGATGAGGAACTAACTTCAGCAAAAAACGTACACAAGTCTTAGAATCTGTTGTCCCCTATTTATCTTCTCGTTAGAATCCAGCTATATTTGGTATAAACGGAACCGTTATACGCCTTTACTGTTTGGACGCCTCGATACTTCTTATATTTTATTTACGTACTTATATTTCGATCCAGACCCTCATGCTCCGTTATCATAGGTCGAGGTTCTACTACTGACCGATAATCCAATTCACGCCCTACACAATATGAATTTATCTCTAAGTCCAACATTGTAGATAACATTTTTATGATTTTAATGTCTTATTACAATCAAAACGGTCTTGTCGTGAAAACAGAAGACGCTTCATAATGATCCCAACATGTAATCTAAGTGAAAAATTAGGAAAATGTAAGATAAATAATATACCGCAAGACAAGCTATTATAATGTACAGCAGCACAGGAGAGGCGCACTGGAACTAAGCATGCGGACCAAGTATTTGTATTCATGCGGCCGTTTGAGCACTTCAGTAGAGAGCACGAGGTACAGACATACGTTGTTTTCATGCGGCTATTTGTGCACTTTCAGTAGAAAGCACGAGGTACAGACATACGTTGCTTTGTTTTTTTCCGAAAGATTTCCACAACAATTATGAAGGATTCACATGCATATGCTCCTGAGGCTATTGGGATTGTTTGATAACTATTCGTGTATATTTCATTATATCATCTATAGGATTGATATATTGGCTTTTAATGTCAATGGGTCCAGTAACTTTCCGTTCAACAATTTGCTAAAGTTTCGACGATTCAATTCAAGACAATGTAACTACATCCGGTGGTAACGATTGAATCAAACGATGCTGCCAAGTTGGTGGATACATAGTATGCGGGGAAAAGGCTTAATAACTTTCTCCCGCTGAAAAAAAGCCAATCATAATATGGTTGAAATGTTCTTAATATTGGTTGCCAAACTAGAAATAAACATGAACGAAAATTAAAGTCGTATGAAAAGTTCTTGTTTTGTTTCAATATAATTTTACATAACCGCAACAATTTTGTCAATGAGAAATCCCTGAACAGTATAGATAAAAGTTATTTACTTGCTCATCAGTTATTTCCTGTCCAGCACGAGGAGCTTACATATATGGAAATTTAAATGCCACAGAGCGATAATTGAATACTCACATGGATTTCCTCATGACTCCTGATGACAAAGAAAACAATTTTACTACTGAAATAAGTTCAAAACAAAGGGCCAACAGCTGTCAGCCGTCCCTTAAAGTGATTAAGGGCCACATTAAACTTCACTTACCCCCTCCCCCTTTTTCCCAACAGCTGTGTTATGAAATGCCGTCAGGGATTTAGTATTATTTTAAATGTCAATTTATACGTCAAGATAACGCATATTCATATTACCATATATAGATTATTTTGTCAGATAATCTAGTTGGTAATTATCGTCACTTTCTCGTCCCGGTTACGACCACGACAAAGACTAGGTCTACGAGGAAAATTTTGACAACGACTACGACATCTAAGACTACGAGTACAGCGACGACGTCGAAGACTACAACTGCTACGACTTCGTCTACGATTATGACTACCATGACTACGACCGTTTCTACGAATGCGATTTATTTAACTTCATGTACTGCTAGTCTGCTACGACCACAAAAATTTACGACTGCTTCGATCAAGGATACGACGACCGTTACGACTTAATTTCTAAGAGAACAGTTACAACGACTACCGAAATGACGACTCCTTTGACTACAAGTACGGCTAAGACTATGTTCAGCAATGACCAAAGACTACACTGGCAAGAACGGTAACGACAGCTTTGACAACTACGGCTTTTATGACTTCAAATCGTTATCTACGACGACGATCTCGACCGAGGCTGATCTAAACTTTCTGATAATGGCATAGCTACAACTTACAGGTTATCTTATAGTATTACGCCTTAAAGATTACGACTACGGCTGCAAATACAACTTAAACTACTGCGGCTTAATGACTACGACTTTGACTTCTACACTAACGATCATGACGACGACTTTTACAAGAAAGATTAAAACGACCACAACCAACGGCTTTGACTTACTACGTATGACGATGATTACAAGTACCTCTCGGACTTCTACGACTATACAATGTCTATGACCACAACTACAACGAAAACGGTTTTAATTATGTAACTTCGACTACGACAACAATTGTGACGATGAAAACGACTTTGGCTTACTGACTACATAACGATGATCTCTAAAACTGCAACAACAACGACAACTGTGATGAAGAAGAAGACCAAAACAAACTAAAAGTTCATTTTCTGATCGTTACTAACCTCCTTTTGCAGGCAAAAGAGTTCTTTCGTTTGATCGAACAATGTTTTTGTTACGACGAACCTGACCTTTAATTAATGTACCTTTAATATACACATCTGAAAACCTTAAGAGGTCATTTTCTGTTTATTTTGTTTGTTGTAAAAAAAATAACCTGAGTGTCGTTATCATCAATAAATACAAACAATATTGTTATCAAAACGGTACTTGATATCTGGTTATCAATTGAATAACATCTCTTGTTGTTTAAAAAGCCTTTATTTTTTTGTGGTTTAGGGAATTTTCCAAGTGTTATAGTCAAGTTAACATCCCTGAAATTGTGATCGGTAGAGTTATCTGATTTTATTTCAAGATTAAACATGTACTTGTATTGTGTCTTGATGAATAGAATTTTCTACAGAGTTACCATTATCAAGAGAAGACTGAGAAAAAGTCCTGCTGAATAGTCTTTCGAAGTAAAATTTTCCATATTTAGAAGGGCTAAGAGTTTTGAATTAGTTCACGATTTTTTATTATAACGTAAGAAAGCGAGCACAAATGTAAATGATATATATATCGTTTAGTTTATAAATTGCATGT
This sequence comes from Ruditapes philippinarum, assembly GCF_026571515.1. Taxonomy (NCBI): domain Eukaryota; kingdom Metazoa; phylum Mollusca; class Bivalvia; order Venerida; family Veneridae; genus Ruditapes; species Ruditapes philippinarum. The sequence continues at coordinate 44,162 of NW_026862962.1, forward strand.
GTTGTTATCATTTATTTATATTTTTTTGAAATACTGATTACGGAGACAGCTATCTTATGTTTAAAATTATTGTCATGGGAACAGAAGTGAATCAAAACAAGGACCGCCTCCGTGGTCGAGGGATTAGAGTCGATGACTTCTAATCCAGTTACCTCTCTGGCGTGGGTTCGATCCCCGGGAGATGTTTTGGTACTTTAGCGCGGAAGAAGGTAGTCTAGTACTGGTGTAACTCTCCAGGAACGATGGTAAGGAAATTACCCGTCTATATGACTGAGATATTGTTGGAAAATGGCGGAAAATGAAACAAACAAACGAATCAAAACAAGTGAATCATCACTGTGTCGTAGCAACTATGCCTTTGTTTTGTGGTCAAGAATGTACATTAAATGTTGTGTTCAATCTAAAACCATCATAAGATTACATCTAACAATATGGTCTGGTAGATAACCTTGGGGGCGTCTGTGGCCGAGTGGTTAAGGTCGTTGACTTCAAACCACTTGCCCCTCACCGCTGTGGGTTCGAATCCCGACAGGGACTTTGGATTCTTTCATGTGAGGAAGCTATCCAGCTAGCTTACGGAACGCCGGTGGTTCTACTCAGGTGCCCGTTCGTGCCTGAAATAATGCACGGAAGGGCATCTGAGGTCTTCCTCCACCAGTAAAGCTGGAACGTCGCGATATGACCTATACTGTGTCGATGTCACGTAACCCCCCCCCCCAAAAAAAAAGATAACCTTGGTTCAGTTATCAAGAGACTATACGAAGTGATCAAGACACAACCGCTCTCCGGGGCGCAATGCGAAAACAATATAATCTCCACATGGCGTATTACCGTGTTTTCGCCTTTGCGTGCGCCCCGGAGAGCGAAAAAACATATATTTTGTGTGTTTCGCCTCACGACCCGCGGAGCGAAATTACGACATGGCACAAATCAGCCACCATAGTTTTAAGACTTTATTTTACTTTCTTATCAGTATCTAAGTAATAGTTTGAGCTTATTTGTTAAACTATGGAAATGTTCAAACAGTTCAAAAGGAGCGACAAAGGAGTGTGTAAGTTGTTGACCTACTTTTTCTACAGGTGGTATTTATGAATTGTTAAATAAACGCTGCCGAGGATCAGAGACTGCCAGAAATTTTCAAATTTTGGCATTCTCATTGGATTAAATGGTAGAGCAAAGACTAACAACTGTTTGAAAAATAATACTTTAATTAAACACAACAAGTCATCTCACAATAAATAACTTTAGACAATGTCACAATTCGCACATTGCACTGTCATATATACATGTATATATAATGATAACAAAGCGTCATGGAGATCATGTGTAAGTAAATTAATAATGGAGATCATTTTATTTTCAGTTAAGCCTTAACCTGTTGAATTTGTGTGATGGAGATCCCTGCTTTGGATCAAGCTACTAAAAGCATAGAGTCTGGTCGGATGTGAAGGCTTGCCTGGCTATTCACTTCCGGTTCGAACAGATTAGGGGTTTACCATATACATTTAACGAGTTCATCATTATTTACTACTTCCAGTTACAAAGTATGCATTATTGTATCATTATTTTTACAAAAGTACAGAGTTTAATTTTGCTATACAATGATACTGACCTTAAGGAAATGTAAATTGTGCTTACTACATAAGTCTTAAAGTTGAAAGAAAGATGTTTAACTGGTCAAAATCTGAATTATTTTTTATAAATTTATAAAAAAGTATATTTTTCTCATAAAGGGCTTTTCATTGATACATACATATTCGGAACAAAAGTGTGTCGTTGAGTACGTCGTTAAGGGTCTCTAATTGTTATAAATTAAAATGTTTAACATACAAATGATGAGATCATATACAACTGTGACGTATTGTCATAACCAAACCTATCATAGCTTTTAATGATGATGATGATGATGATGTGCGAGAGTTTTCAAATTATATGTTTTGACAAATTTTAGCGCGCACACACGCACACAAGCACACGCACCAAATTTTGACACCTGTTTCATGGCGTTTTAAGTTCAAACTTTAAGAAAAGATGGTATCTAAAAATAAATAATGAAAAAAAAAAAATATATCCACATGTATATCTACTCGTAAATGTAAGTTTGAGGAGACAAAATCAAAAAATTATCTGCAGGATGCGATATCCCAATGAAAACAACAATATTACTTGAAAATTGCAGATTCGGTTTGATTGAGCCTGTTCATGAAATACAATAAAAAAGCGAAACTACCCATACGCTCTCTAGCACCGGCTTATAGGGGTTTTCCATCTTCAAGACAAGTTGTGCTGGAATCAAAGAACTCGAAAGACGAGAAAAAATATATAACACTATTGAAGACAAGCTAAGCGAAATTGACTTCATCCGGTGCTAGGGAGCGTGATAGATGCTGCATCTTTACATTATCTCTTACGAGTAGACTCAACCAAACCGAGTCTACAATGTTCGTGAATTATTATTATTATTATTATTATTATTATTGCTTCCGAAACATCACCCTTTTTCTGTTTTTTCAAGATAACAATTTTAGTTTTAATTTTTTTGATAAAAATCCTTGAAAAAAATAACGAAAACAATCATAAAACAACATAAAGTGTACGGTCAAATCACAATAACTTTGTGCAATCGTGTCACATTTAAAGCAGCACGCCCCCAGATTCGTGCTAATTTTCATGAAAATTTTGATAACGTATTTTGAAAGAAAAATACTGTGAAGTAAATAAAGAAAGTAATTTACACATTGCAATCGACACTTAAAGTCCACGCAAATTACGTAAAAGGAGGACAAAATAATAATGAAAATATGCAAAAATAGCCTTTACTGCGTTTGTCATGCAGTAGAAATACGGTGCTGAAAACTGCAAAATCAGTAATTAATTGCATGTAACATGTACAAATATTACTTGATTCTTTCTTCAAAATCTTAGTCAATTTTTCTCAAGTTTGAAATATTTTGGCTCTTCTGGAGGCATGCAGCTTTAAACTTAGAATGTGGCGGGTCTCAACAAGGGAACAACGATTACATGGTCTATTAAAATTAAATGTTTGATATTTTAGCATTGCTTACAATCTAATATTCAATATAATATTGAAAACTGACATTAATGGTTAAATGCAGAAATCTATATTAGAAAAAGTCGAAAATTGCTCCTTTTTTAAAAATGTTAAACTTTACATTTTCTAGCACATGTAAATACAGTTGTTATTTGACAAAGCGGTTATTTATTGATATTTTGTAACAAAGCAATCGAGGGTGATTATTATGTTAATACATGTATATTTCAGAAGTTCCTAAACCTTGTAAGGTATAAATTAATTAACAACTTTCTAGAATCGTTAACAGTCAATTATGTTGTTTTCAAGTAAAAAAGGAGCGACACTTTGACCTCTGATGTATTGCGGTCATACTCAAAAACCTTGACCTTATAAAATAATTTTGCAGGAGCGTTCTGTGTGCTTTCCTATAGTTGTAAAAATAAAAATAATCAATGTAGAAATGTATGTAACATTGTAATATTCTGTAATAAATAGCTTTTGTGAAAAAATAAATAAATTGAATTCAACAATAACAACATGTAAACAATTCACGCTTCGATGCTTTCGTCAAAGCCCTCATCAACACTTTCAATGTCTGTGTCTGTAGAATAATCAACCTCTTCATTTTGTTCATCCTTGGCATCGCTACGACTTTGAAGTAGGGCATATATTTCTTCAGCAAGAGCAACGGCAACCATGTGCGCTTCTGGTGAAAGCTCGGATTCGGATTCGTTGTTTTCTCCTTCTGTGGCGTTAGGTATCGATGATTTATTTTCGTTCGTAAAAGATGGCGTGCTATTGTTTTTATGCACGCCATTTGTATCATTATCCTTGAGAGATTCGTATTCTATGTCTGTGTTCTCACATTTTGGCACGGATTGTTTATATATTGCACAATTAGGGACACAGTCTATAGTGTCGTCTGCGTTGACGCTGTCGTCATTTTCTTCATCGTCTGCCTCGGTATCGTCCTCGTCTGACATGTACAAAGCATTGCGTAGCAGATGCTTGATCTGAAACATACGATATTGTTCATTCAAATGCATCTTTAGTCCAACGACTGTTGGATGATTCTGCGGAAGCTTCTCTACTTCTGTCAAGTACCATAACGCCTCTTCTGCACACTCTGCGTACCCCGTTAGAAACGTGGACATCTCATGATGGCTGTCAGAAGAGTGATGCGTATCTTCCACTGTATTCTCGAGGGTGCTCTGGGGCACGTGATTCAACGATAGGTCCATGCTCATAATTCTGTAAATACACAAAAAAATACCAGATGGGAACATGCATTTTTATGCAATCGGGTTTTTGCAATTTATTTGAAGAAAACATGTGTGTCCGATTCTTTTTCATTGCGGGTAATATCAGATTTTACAACCCTATTATACAAATCACCATGAAATGCAAGCTGTTGCCAGTTATATTTGCATATTTTGATAACTGTTTGTTTTTTTTTAATTGCAAATTTCTGTATGCGTTCTTGTTGCCCTAATAAAATCATATACCAAATGACACGAATGTGTATAATTTTCGTTTTAATTTGATGAAAAAAAAACAAACATTAAAACTGATTTTAATTGCCATTTGATGCATCAGTTGATTTTTGCTGATCGGAAGAGATGAATTTAGTATGTGTATGAAATTTCAAATGATTGAACAATTTATTAAATAAATGACATATATTCTAACAGAACGATGTGTGGAATAAATGACTTATATCAAAACTAAACGAACGATGTGAGAAATAGCTGACTTATATTCTAACAGAATGGTGTATGAAATATCTGAACTATGTCATAATTTCGAACGGTATGCGAAATATATGCGAAATAACTGACTTATGTTCCAACAGAACGATGTATGAAATAACTGACTTATATTATAACTAAAAGTTCAGTATGTGTATGAAGTGACTTATATTCTAACAGAATGTTATATGAAATAACTGACTTATATTATAGCTAAAAGATCAGTATGTGAAATAAATGACTCGAGGGCAAGCCCTGGTTATAACTTATCCGAGTTTATCGGGCGTACTCCAGTCTGAATAATTTAGTTTTCAGTACAAAAAAGACCAGTCAGAATGTAAACAAGGTAAAAATGACTTCGAAAAAAAATGATGAGACGATCATTTTGTAAGAGTTTTTTTCCTTTTTTAATTACAAATTACATGTAATCATATATTCTGATATAATTTTAACTCATAAATGAATTGGCCATAATCCAATCATGTATATTGCCATAATGTAAAAGAATGTATTCGTCTACAAATCGCAAAACTAAAGGTCTATCGTGTATTTTCACTGAAAACGGACTTTTTAAACTTCATTTATTTTATTCGTAATAAATGTTATAATAATGTAGTAAAATAGAAAAAGAAACAATGATATTTATTTGTTACAGTACAGAACATAATGTTTATGTCAAATGCCATTTGATAAAGTAAAACCAGATATCGTCCATATTTAATTTAATTGAGAGAGCTAATACACAGATTGTTTAAAGTGACATTTACGTCCATTCAAATTTGAGCCGTGACATGACAAAACCAACATAATGGGTTTGCGACCAGCATGGATCCAGACCAACCTGCGCATTCGCGCAGTCTGATCAGGATCCATGCTGTTCGCTATCAGTTCCTCTACTTGTTATAGGGTTTGTAAGCGGACAGCATGGATCCTGATCAGACTGCGCGGATGCGCAGGCTGGTCTGGATCCATGCTGGTCGCAAACCCATTATGTTGGTTTTGTCATGACGCGGCTCATTTATGTCCATCCAAGTTTAATCTTTTATTCAAGTGTAATCATTGCTCAATTCATAACACCCAAGTGTAAATGGTCAGCGACCAGTCGTAAACAGAAATAACAGGTCATTTTACCACATTTGTGTATACTATGAAAAAATAATCAATAATCCACGTGACCACTTAAATTTCTATAAATATCGCATAATGTAATAGATAAAATTAGTACACAAATATTGTCTTAAATTTAACGTAATTGATAAAGTTAACGCACGTATTGTTTAGGCGTAATGTAAATGATAAAATTAATACACAGATATTGTCTTAAATTTAACGTAATTAATTAAGTTAACGCACGTATTGTTTAGGCGTAATGTAATTGATAAAATTAATGCACAGATATTGTCTTAAATTTAACGTAATTGATAAAGTTAACGCATATATTGTTGAGGTGTAATGTAATTGATAAAATTAAAGATCCAGTATGTTGTTATTAAGGATGTAAAAACGCTTACGTGAAATTTTATATATGTATATAATTCTTCTTCTAAAACAATTTCCAAACGTCCAAAAATATGTTAAATATGTACTGAAAATGTTTATACGCATTATAAGTATATGCATTTATTTTTTATTGAAAAATCTGGTTTAAGACTTTATCAAAAATAAATTTCTAATTATCTCCCTTTAGTTACATGAAATATAAATTCGGTAATATCTCTACATATAATGCTTTTGGAACTTACAATATTGTTAAACTTTCATTTGAGCATCATATTTATCATATAAAATCATAAAAAATGAGTTACAGAAGCATGAATTATTTATTCCTAATGTAATAATTAACTATACAGCATTATATTGTTAATTTTTAACTTCTAATGAACTTTATTGTTTATTGCTAATGTAACTGTTAAGATTAAACCATTTATATACCTCATGCATTTGCTAAAGTTTGTGGGCATAAGACCCATATGTTATAATATGTTTAAACAAGCGATATAAATTATATTTTTTCTTACCTGTATTAAAATAACGCAATATCCATATTATTTCCCGATTAACTTAATTCAGTTACATTTATTTTAAAACAAAAATAAATCGAAATTATCAGCAGATTTGTAATAAAGTGTAACTTTATTTCTTAAAATTTTCAATTCGAAATATCTATAACTTGAATGTTTATCCGAGTCATTTACACACTGGAGTGATAGCAGACGACGTTTTCTGTAAGCTCGTATTTACATTTGGCTATTATGTTGATTCACGCGTACGCGACAGATGTTCCCCATAACAGCTGTCCCCACTAAACACGCCGGGTTTACCCAACTAGGGACAAAGGTTCGCTTATTAAAGGTTTTCTTCAAATGTGAGAAACCGGCATATGTGACGGAATTTAAGCGGGTAGCTATATCGAAGTTATTGGAGAGAGAGAAAAAACTGATAAAATTTGCCGATTTTATAAACGCCACTTTTGTTTACTCGGTTTAACAATAAAACAATGACTTTTAAACAAATAAGGGAATGAAACATAAGGGATTTTGATAGAACATTTAGATAATATAACAAGTAAATCATCTTTTTGGTTTTATTCGTTTCAAGCATTCAAGTGCAGAATGACATAGATTAATGATAAATGCTTTATTTGTCATGTTTAGTGTAAAATTAGAGAATCTGATACATTCGTTTACATATACTTAAGTTGATATGTAAAAACATATTATAAGTGAATGAACTGCGCATACGTTTGACTCCAGAAACTACTCAGTTAATTATAGTAATTACATGTATGAAGATATATGTATGTTCTGTTCTGCTCTATGATAAGATGGAACAAAATAACAAGATCCCAAGATTTCATTTCAAAGGTACAGCTTATTGGAATCATGTGATTTCTTTTTAAAAGCGCACAAAACAATTGAACACACAGAACTTTACAATTAAAGTAACTATTAAAAATGTATTTATTCTGGAACCTACAACAGACAGACAGACAGACAGACCATTTACTGAATACTGAATTCTTATGAAACATTTGCTGACTGAAAAAATATTGATTTACAATAATTTCAGACATGGTAAGTCAGCCACGTATTCAAAACGCTAAAATTTATAATGATATCTAAATTGCTACTAGTAAGTATATTAGCATAAAGTTACACTTCGCAAAGAGATGCATAGTCATAATTATGCGATATCTGAAAAACTTTACAACGTTTACTGTAGTAGTAAATGTGTCTACTACGCCGTGACGCATTTTAAAGTAATGGTCTATTTCGCATTTAAAAAAACATGAATTTCAAGTTTAAGTCAGTGCGACTTTCCCACACATTCTCTGCAGTTAAAAGCCGATGCAGATTGGCGCGTAATTTTAAGTATAGCAGCAGGCCCGACTTAATTGCTAATTTTGTTACTCGTTAAGATCTCAATTGTTACCTTTTAAATGCCGACACAGCTGTTAAGATGCTATTTAAAGTTAACAGATGTGTTACCATATCTGGTGTAACTCGGATCTGTCAGTCTGTGACAGAGAAAAAGAAAAGCCGAACTGCCATACTAACAATATACTTCAGTAATTTGTTTTTGTTCATAAAATGCAAGACAATTAAAGGCCTTTTGTTCAACTGACAAATCTGTTGAAAGAATTCAAATAGAATTTGAAAATTCCAACAAATTGCGATACTCTTCATGCAACTGATCCCAATTCAACGGCATATACGGTTTTTAAACAAATAACTTAAATGAAAATTATCTGAATCATTTTTGGTTTTATTGCCGATGTTTTTTTTATTTATTGCTCCGACACTTTTTCCAATTTAAAAAGCATACGAAAAAGTAACTCTTAAAGTTACTTTTGTTCAGAGCGTATGTAACTAAATTTACTTTGGATTTTCCCCAGTCTGTCGTTAGAAAATAGTATGGTAAAGTGATATAAATGTTGCCACAGCAGTATCGCTCGTTGTATAGTTCTAAGTACAATCTTAACTGAACTGTTTCAAGTTGTCATGCACATAATATGTAGATGATACCGTCACAGAGGTATCAAACGGTCCTTTATCCTGTAAGAACCCGACTAAAACACTGGTAAACAGTCCCGAAAGACAAAAAATTTAGTAATTTCAGTTCGAGTGGTTGGCAGTTAAGCTCAAGCTCGCATTCCTTTGATGTGTCTCTTGATGAAGTCTCACCCAGAAGATTTACTAAAGATTTTACATATAAAACATTATTTTCGTTATTTTTAATTCTTTGTGTACAAAATATAGATGCTAGTTTTCAAAGGTCTTGCCCAAATTAGTTACTACATATTTTACATATAAAACATTATTTTCGTTATCTTAAACACTCTGACAGTATGTACAAAATAAATCGGCACATACCAATTGCTTGTGTCTGTATCCTTTATATTAGAAACTGGTGTCCCGTCTGAAGCAACAAGGTCCCTTCGGCTGTTTGTAGCGTCTTTCACTCAGCATCGGCTTTTATGTTTACTGTTTTCATATGCCGGACGAACATATATGATACTGCAACGTGAAGGATATTGTAAAGTTATCCTATGTGCTAACTTAAAATTATCACTTTCTACAACACATGTAAACACTTCTGACCGCTGTCTAGAAATAGTATCATAGAAAAAAGCACAAATTAGCCCGCTGATGATCGTTTGCGAAATTGATGAACGGTTCAATTGCATTGTCAATAATAATTTGTGCGATGAATTATATATCATTGTACCCATGTTTTTCCTAATTGAGCCAAATTTCGATGGGACGACGCCAAAGTCTCCTTAAATATATATACAAGTTTCTCTGAGTGTTCTGTTGACATCACATTCTATGAGTCATGGCCTTATAGCGTCTGATTACAAAATTAACTAATGAACATCATTTTAATCCTACTTACATACTTACTCTTCCAGAAAACAGCCAACTGAATTTGATATAGAATGACTATTCGAAAATACTTAAATTGTTTTAAAGTACATTTTAGGGATACAAAATGAAAGGCGTGGAACGCCGTTTGGGACAAGAGATTGCCGTTTAATAATCATTTTGGATATGTAAGCAAACAAATATTTGTCCCATGCTGTTGGTGAGATGAGATGGAATGGATAAAGCATTCCTGACAATGTGAGGACTGAAGGTCACATGTACAAAACTGTGGTTTCATGGTAAAATTAATATACACTTGAATAATAAGAAATCAAAGGGGTAAGGTTTTGCATGTTAGAAAATGTGACTTGCCTGGGAAAGTACTCCTAGCGCGAAACACATCAACTATGGCGGAAGATTTCCATATAAATACAATGCATGTACTTTTACATTCAGACTATCAAGCGAAACACAAACACAAACGTCTTATCATGGTTGTTGGAACAGCTACAAGCCTAAAATTCAAAGTTATTCTAACTAATTCATTTAACAGATTTCATTTATCACAACAAAATTTTGAAGAGGACAAGCAAACTGTGGTGTCAATTTTAGTTTCAATTCCAGCAATTTTAGTTATCATTTGAAGATTTGAAGACGTTTTCCTATTTCAAATATGTACTGAGATCCATATTTAGAACGTTTTATATGTTAACATGATTCATTAGGGTTGCCCAGTCTGATCAGGATCCATGCTGTTCGCTATCAGTTTCCCTACTTGTAATAGGGTTGGTAAGCGAACAGCATGGATCCTGATTAGACTGCGCGGATGCGCAGATGGTCTGGATCGATACTGGTCGCAAACGCAATATGTTGGTTTTGTCGTGACACGGCTCAAATATAAACAGAGCTTATTACCGATAGTAGAGGAAAATAGTAGTTGTAAATGAAGCGACGTCATTCTTATTTTTATATATTCATTCTAGTTGATCAATATATAACATATTACAGCTTTTACCCAAGCTTATTAATTCCCATATTTAAGATGATACCTATATCATTAGATATAAAATCAGCCTTAGCATATGGAAAGACATGGCTGTCTTATAATTATTGTTCTTGTTATTCAAATGGTTAAATTGATTGAAAAAGAACAATATAACAATGGCTTTCCATATTACCATGCTAAATATCTTAACTAGACCTGTCCATCTATCAATCTGGACAAATCATATTTTGGTAAAAATTTTAAAAATTATATGAGCCGTGTCACGACAAAACCAACATAATGGGTTTGCGACCAGCATGGATCCAGACCAGCCTGCGCATCCGCGCAGTCTGATCAGGATCCATGCTGTTCGCTATCAGTTTCTTTTCTTGTTATAGGGTCTGTAAGCGAACAGCATGGATCCTGATCAGACTGCGCGGATGCGCAGGCTGGTCTGGATCCATGCAGGTCGCAAACCCATTATGTTGATTTTGTCGTGACGCGGCTCATATGCTGACCGACTAGCAACATGGATATGTCGGTAGATCTTGGTATGCACTTACGGTCGCAAATGGGAAGAATTCGTTGACGCCATCACGCTTTAATATCGTTCAACCATTTCTGACTATTTTATCATCAGGCACTGACGTCATATTATTAAAAATACATGGGGCGTCCGTGGCCGAGTGGTTAAGGTCGTTTACTTCAAACCACTTGCCCCTCACCGCTGTGGGTTCGAATCCCGACAGGGACTTTGGATTATTTCATGTGAGGAAGCTATCCAGCTAGCTTACGGAACGTCGGTGGTTCTAACCGTTCTACTCAGGTGCCCGTTCGTGCCTGAAATAATGCACGGAAGGGCACCTGAGGTCTTCCTCCGCCAGTAAAGCTGGAACGTCGCGATATGACCTATACTGTGTCGATGTGACGTAAATCCCAAAACAAAAAAAAATTAAAAATACATGAAGAAATGACTTCGGACAAAGAATAAATCGTTAATAAGATATGTATCTCGATTCTTAATAAAACGAAAACGATGAACACCAGAAGTTGGGGGAGAAAGAACACTAGTTATATCAATAACTTTACAAGATAAAAATCTATTTAAATGAAATAATAATATGTTTTTGTTGTTGTTGTTACTCGCAGATCACTCCCATAAATCACTCCCATAAAATATGATGATCTTACGTTAAATTTATTTATAACGTCACCTACATTTGAACTTTTGATATAAATAAATTGAGATTAATTAACGTTACAAGCTATCAAACAATTTTTCGTTCTGGACAAAATGAGCCGCGCCATGACAAAAACAACATAATGCGTTTGCGACCAGCATGGATCTAGACCAGCATGCGCATCCGCGCAGTCTGATCAGGATCCATGCTGTTCGCTATCAGTTTCTCTACTTGTTATAGTGTTTGTAAGCGAACGGCATGGATCCTGTGATCAGACTGTGCGGATGCGCATGCTGGTCTGAATCCATGCTGGTCGCAAACGCATTATGATTTTTTTTAGAAAATGTAACTTGATATGACTGTTTACCAACCCATATGGCAACTTGATAATGTGATTCTCACGATTAGGGTGGAATCTCCTTTTTTTTCGTTTTCTTTTTATTATTATTGTTTTTGTTTTGTTTTGAATTGTTTCTTTCTTTATTCTTTCATTCTTTTTCCTTTCATCTATTATTCTTTCACTTTTTTCTTCCTTCTTTCTTTCTTTTTCTTTCTTTATTCCTTTCTTTTTCTTTCTTTCTTTCTTTTTCTTTCTTTCTTTCTTTCTTTCTCTCTTTCTTTCTTTCTTTCTTTCTTGTATTCTTTCTTTCTTTCTTTCTTTCTTTCTTTCTTTCTTTCTTTCTTTCTTTCTTTCTTATTACACGATTCTTGTCAGTGGTTTTAACACGACTAGTTCAGTATTAGATTTTCTTACAGTGATCACTTCCGAATTTTTTTACAAGAGCGTGATGATGTAAAAATGTATTCAGATGTTATGGCAACATTTTTTTACGCCCAGGTGTAACTTTATTATTAACACGTTACCTTTATAGCTTTATATTTCCGTCTGTTATTCACTTACTTAATCTATAAGATCGTATTGTCAATCCTTAAAAAAGGTCCCCCCACTACTTTTAGTTCCCAAACCATTCTAGTTTTTGTAATAATTAACCAACAACTTTTTCAGTTCCTATTCAAAGTGATGAAATAGGCAGAAACTATTTTCGTGTTGATAGGCTTATGTGTTTTGCTTAGATTGATAAAGCGTCTTTCCAGCTCTTTCCGTGGTTCATTATGCTTTCGTGTTTAGCTTAAATTTAGATTGATATAGCGACTTTCACTTTCTAGCTTTGGGGATAGCGTTTTATTTCAAGCACGGGCCGGCGCCTGAGTAGAGCTTACAACCTCCCATAACACGCAAAGTGAGATAGTCCGAAGTTTGGGATTCGAACACAAATTGGTGACGGGCAATAGAACGAGCTCTAAACCACATTAATGACAACCATTTTTTATAAATAAATACATTTTTTAGCATTTGGTGACTTTTTCTTTCCAGGACTTTTCCAGAAAGAATGGATTCTACTAAAACTGAACACAATCATATTGAAACTATAAAACATTTATTTTGGGATTGCCAATCAAGTTCTTCTTTTTGGGAAGATATAAAATCATGGATAAATTCAAAATGTACAGATGTTAACACACAGTCGACCTTAACAGATATTATTCTAGGCAATGAACACTAAGATAATGCAACATTGAATTTAATTCTGCTGGGAAAGTATACTCTTTATAGATGCAAATTAAAGAACACAGTTCCAAGCGTTCAACTTTTTGAAAATTATGTCGCTATTCTTTTGAGAACACAATTATATAGTGCAAAAAACAAAATAAAGTTTCAAAGTTTGACAATTTATAGGGAAAATAATATTATTATATTTCTTTGCTGCCTAATTGAGACTAATGTTTTAAGATCATTTATTTAGGCTTGATCCACTCTGTATTGCACCCACTGCCCTTTTTGTATCTTTCTTTTTTAAACACCTTGAATGACATTTGGTCTTTTTTAATCTTTCTCATGATATAAATGGATATCAATTTTAAGATAGTAGGAGTTGTTTCCCTTGAATTAATGACATTTTTTTTTTCAATATAAGTTCAATGTAAAATTGGAATTTCTCCTTTATGTGAAATAAGTTCTGTAATATTGAAAAAGTAAAGTTTCCGAAAATGAATCTTTGGCTTATGTTATGCTAAAATAAGTCTGGTATTAAAAATTTGTCAACTCTGTTAAAATACTATTGAATTATTACCTTTATTATATTTATAAACTTTGTAGATTCTAAAAAGTAATCTCTTATTCCTTCTTATACGTTTATCTCATATATTGTATGTATATGCATAAATGTTTTGTATTGTGTAAAAAAATTGAAAATAAAAAAACAAAAAAAAAACAAAAAAACAAAAACAAAACTGAACACTGTAGAACATAATGACACGGTTTGTCGTACGCAAGACCCTTACCTCCGAGGCTAAGGTCACACTTAGAGGCCAAAGGTCTCAAGAGATTTTGGAGCCATTTTGCAGAAGTGTTTAGCATAATAAATTATCCTTACAATTGTAATAATCAATGCTTTGTAACACCGCACTTTGGGGTCAAACGCACTTTGGGGTCCGACCCCAAAGTGCGTTACGTACTTTGGGGTCCGACCCCATAGTGCGTTACGCACTTTGGGGTCCAATTTCGACCCCAAAGTGCGTTAAACAGGTACATATGCATTTTTTAACATCAGGCAAACGACCGCACTTTGGGGTCATAGAAAATTAAAGTTCATTGTGTTTTAAATACTATATTGTAGTCAAAGCCAATGGTTAACAAAAAATCAAGGCATTAAAGTTACATTTAATAAATTTCATAAAAACAGAAATAGCGACATTTCATTAATAAACTGGGTTTCATATCGACTCCAGATCTTATTTTTTTTTTTTGTCCAGACAACCAAAATGAGTTTTATAAGCATAAAAATGTGCAACCTCATTGTGGCGAATTCGGAAGTACATTTTCTGTTTGCATGAGAAACTCCGCCTTCAGGTCGTCCGTGCATCAATGTTACATCAACAAACATGACTATAAGTAGCTGTCCTAGTTTAACGGTATATTTCCGCATTGTAACGGATATTTTCATACAAATTTTATCTGATTATTTTTTTCTGAACCCCAGGCCTAGTGCAACGTGAAGCTTAAACGGCACAAGAAAATCTTATATTTGCTGTGTTCCGGATAGCAACTATAACACCGTGACGTAGCGCGTCCACGAGCTGATATTACAGTCTTCATTTGCATGTTAAAATTCGTATACGAGCTTTAGTGTTACCGTGGGGGTTTCCATTTAAAATCCTAATTTATGAACAATATTTGTTGAGATTTACAACGATACTGTTAAAGAGATTAATGAAACTGTAGAATGCTTGGTTTGAAGGCCGACGGCAAAAAATATTTTTAAATATTTATTTAATGTTGCTTTAAATAGACACAAACATGTGCCCTGAATTATAGCAAAATCAATAGGGATTTAAATGATCTTGATTAGTAAGTGAAGAACTTTCACCAAATAAATCACCAAATAAAGAATTTGTATCAAAATATTTTCTCAAACTTTCCTTTTATTTTAAAAGAATGTACACCTTTCATTAACTCCATTGTTTTTAGCTAAATGCATTGTTTTCCCGTTTTTATTTACACATTTTCAAGAAATATGATAGTCTTAGCATAGACAAAGGTATAAACTCTGGGGAAATCTTAGTAAGACATTTCAGTAAAAAATGTGCCTGATAATATGTTGAAAGGGCCATTTATTTAGCTAAATGTGACATATAAGAAACTTGACTAGGTGTAGATGCGACTTTAAGTAGTAGTCCGTACAGGCAGTACTAAAAATATCAACTATTTAAGTAGTCGCACATTAAGAGCGGAGCTTCAGAATAATGTAAAATTCTCTTTGGGGGTATTGAGGGGATTGTGGGGTATTGATCCCACGAGGGTTAAAAATAACGTTTTAAAGGCACATTATGCTTTTATTTGTTTTTCTTAAAAGCTTTTTTTATTTTGATGTTCTTCTATATTATCCAAAAAATACACATTGGCCATTTACCTGAACCATCTTTTTCATCTGTTGCTTTTTGGCAATGATTAGTACAGTTATAGTGAATTAGTGTTTTATATGGAAGTCAAATACTACAGTGTTCGTTTCTTTTATGACGAATAATATCACAGTTATCGCTATTTTATTCAGATAACAAGCATCTTACACTTCTCACATACCATTATTTTAACATTATAAAATTCATGTTTGCTCTTTCTTAAGAAGTATGTAAGATTTCCCATAAAAAAGCCTCTGGCGAACGGTTGTAACGGAGCTTACAAAAACCCTTAAGTTTGTTGATAAGCTTAATAATGTTTTTGTAAAAATCACTATTTATAGTCCGATCGAAATTTTTTTTCACCAGAACATTGCAATAGAGTATATTTATAGTTTTTTTGGAAAAAGACATTAACTGCATTTTTTTTTTCATTTCCAACATATCTAAAATGGGGCTCAATATGGCACCAAAAGTTATCAAGTAAATGACCGACAGAACGGGATACTTTTCGCAGCATCTTTTAATTCTAGGAATACACAATTTCTGTACTAGAGTATTTTGAACGGTGGCATAAAAGTGACATTTGTATTTTTTTTATACTTTTTTTGTTTTTCGTACATATTTTTGTTTGTTTGTCGTAGATATTTTTTTACAAGTAGTTTTGAATACATACTTTTTTTGTTTTGCATACATATTCTTTTTTAGTTTGCATACATATTTTATTTTAGTTTTGCATACATATTTTTTTTAGTTTGCATACATATTTTATTTTAGTTTTTTTGTACATATTTTATTTTTGTTTTTCGTATATATTTTTACATGACGCCATTTGCAAAGTAGAGGTTTGGATAATTACATCATTTGTTAAACACCATTTTCAAACACTTCGCCATCTGTAAATTACAGTACCCCATTTGCAAATGCCATTTGCAAATACCAACATTTTCATTTTTTAGTATCCGCGGTAACTCAAAGAAAGGTTCTGCATATGGTCTCGTTGTGGTTAACATTTGTCACTAGGTGCCTTAAAGTCCTTCATGGGGTTTCGGAGATAAGGAGCGGACATGAAACCCAAGTCTTTATCCTTTGACCTGTAGCTGTGACCCCGACCTTGAGCCGGCACAGCTGGCATAAGGTTCTGTACATTATCTGGATGTGCTAAGGAATTGACCTAAGTTTCATAATTCTCAATTCTCAGGGGGTGGGGTTGAGTGGTGCATATTCATGGAATAATAACTGATCACCAATCAACAGCCCTTTCCAAATAGACACTAATATAACAGTATATAATAATAAAAAACAATAATTAAATAAAATACATATAATATAAAAAATGGGCCGAAAAGGGTCGGCCGAAACCAGACTTGCCCGGCCGAAAACGACTGGGCCGATTCCAAAAATGGGCCGAAATGTGACCTAACCACTCTGCTAGTTTTATACTCAACTATGGGCTGAGATTTGAAGGCTGTTTTGATTGGCTAAAATATGTATGAAAAACAAAAATAACATATGTACGAAAAACAAAAATAAAATATGAATGCAAAACTGAAAAAAATATGTATGCAAAACTAAAATAAAATATGTATACAAAACTAAAAACAAAAAAAATGCAACTGTCACTTTTATGCCACCGTAATTTTGTTATATGAACACAATTTTTAGATATTTCAAGTGGTAACATTAATGAAACTTTTATCACTTAAGCATCATAAAGTATTAACCGCCATCTTGAACTCCAACTCAAATATTCCAATGTCGCAGATAGAAATTAAGTCAGTACTCAGCATTTAAGCAGAACTCAGATGACACCTTTAGACCTCTTGAACCCAAAGTGCGTTGATATGTAGCATATTAACGCACTTTGGGGTCAATTTCTCGATTTTGATCCCAAAGTGCGTTTGACCCCAAAGTGCGGTGCGAAGTTTAACGCACTTTGGGGTCGGACCCCAAAGAGCGTTTGACCCCAAAGTGCGGTGTTACAATGCTTTACTACGACAATAAAATAATTTACTTATGTAAAAAACCTATTAAACTTTAAGTTTTTTTTTCAGTTATGCTAAAGTACAGTAATGAGAAGGTTGTTGCTCTGTCACTCTAAAATTAAGGGCTTGAAAAAAATTAGAAATATTTATAAAAAATAAAACAAAACAAAAACTTAGTATCAGTAAACAAATAACAATTATTAGTCATGACTTGTAGTTAATATCCATTTGTTGTGTTATTATAAACAGAATTTATTATGTTCCACAACTACTTAATTTAAATGAAGAAAAAATAACAGACGTGTATATAAATACAATGAACATTGCAATAATACCATAAAATGGACGATATAACCAGAGTCTTTAAGAAAGACTCCTGAATTATGACTCTCAAACGAGCAATATATGAGCCGCGTCACGACAAAACTTACATAATGGGTTTGCGACCAGCATAGATCCAGACCAGCCTGCGCATCCGCGCAGTCTGATCAGGTTCCATGCTGTTCGCTTACCAACTCTATAACAAGTAGAGAAACTGATAGCGAACAGCATGGATCCTGATCAGACTGCACGGATGCGCAGGCTGGTCTGGATCCATGCTGGTCGCAAACCCATTATGTTGGTTTTGTCGTGACACGGCTCAAATCATTTCCAAAGGGATGTACGTACGCAATATCTTTTTAATGTAGGAATAAATATACAAACAATTTAGCGTTGCTTTTTTCGATTATAGTAATATTAGTATTGTACCATATCGAAGAGTATTAAACATCAAACGGCGTTTAAACAACAGAAGAACGCTGAGCTAGCCGTATGATTTGACTATCTAATATGAAATATTTAACTTTAGCCGTTTGATCTTTTCTTCACACGACTGTATAATTCTAACCACCATACGCAGCACAATGAACTAGCGCGTGCCCGCGCGCCACCTGCTCGTTTTGCGGTCCAATGAATAGGCGCGTGCAGCTGACAATAGCTTCAACCAATCGTGACGCTATCTTACACCACGAGCCGCGTTACGCGATAAACAAATCATGCGGGACTTTTCTACTATTATCATCTGATACAATGGCCGTTTACTTAACCGTGAGAAAATTATTTATTCTGATACAGTACGCACACTTTCCTTACGAGATATAAAATGATAATTTCTTGATTGTATCGATTTTTAATTTTCATTGTATTATAGATGAACATTGAACATTTTCTTTCTCAATTTTACATTCAATTTCTTGTCGTAATATTGTACACTTATATCTTTTTTCCTATATTTGTTTGTAACATTTACTAACTTCTCTTTTGTTTTTGTTTTTTTGGGGGTGTTTGAAAAAAATGGGGTATGTTTTTTTAAACTCCCTAACTGGTTTTTTTTTGAAGACAAAAAAAATTTTTTTAAAAAAACATGTTTTATGTGAAAAAAAGTTTTCACTCGTATACATATTAACAATATACAATATCAAATGAACTGCCACAGTGAATTAAAGAATTATTCTAATTTAGCACAAACTTCATTTTTTTTTGATGGATGAACAACAATTAGTTAAAGGTAAATGTAGTTCATTATTTAAAAAAAAGTGCAAATTTAATATTAGGAGATTCTTATAATAAATTAATTAATAAATTAAACTGTTCCCAGTTTCACACGAGATTTCAAAGGGTTAAAACTGTAGCGATGGTTCACATTTGTTGTCAAACCACGGTTGTTAAGATAATACGTTGCCATCTTAACATGACACTTCTGTACAACATTTCTTCGCGTAAAATAAATGTTAATTGTTTTAAAGCTGCATGCCTCCAGATGACCCAACATATTTCAAGAAAATTAAACTTGGAAAAACCATACTAAAACTTTGGGAAAAGTAAACAAATTAAAGATTCAAGTGATAATTTATATCTTATGTGCAATTAATGACTGTATATTGTAGTATTTATCACCATATTTCTACTGCGTTACTAACGCAGTAGGGGCTATTTATGCATATTTTGACCTCTTTTTGGTAATTTACGTGGATTTTAAATGCAGATTGTAATGTGTAAAGTACTTTCTTTGTTCATTTCACAATATTTTACATTTTCAAAATTTTCATGAAAATTAGGATGAATCTGGGGGCGTGCTGCTTTAACATTAAAATTGATTTATATCAGTTGAGTCCCTTATATTGCAAAGAATTGTCCTTGCTTCAAGTTTTAATATGCAAAATACCTTGACACAAGTCTTCCCTTTCTCGTCAGTATTTCGCGTTGAATGCGATTCTGATTCTGGATACTGCGTACACCCGGCGTTGAAATGTAACAGAAATTGAGAAATTGAGGATTTAACTGAGTTTTACACAAATGGAAGTTAGTTTATTGTAGAACCTGTTTCATAAATATATTTTCAAACTTAGTTATTTTTCCTTTGTACGGAAAATGTCTTTAAAGGAACTATTTACAGGAAATAGACATTATTATACTGCGTACACTCTCAAAAAATCAAGATACTGCGTACACATTTATGTGTTATTGATTCTGCCTACACTTTCTTCGAAGCAGTCTAAGTTCATAATGGAATCAGATGGATAATACTGGCGAACAAAAAATAATAAAGAAATAAATAGATGATTAAAAGAAAAAAAATAAGATTCAAATCCTGTGGTAAAAATTTGCTCCCTTAAAATGTTGAAAACGTACATCCTCAGGAAGTTTGAGTTATAGTTTTTTCATTAAATTTGTTAAATCATTTTAAAATCAAATAATTTAAACACACTACGATTACGAAATATGTTAATCATTTAAATATATGGCTCAATATATAACACACTTCATTTCATTATATTTCTAACTTTTCTGATAATGCCTTTCCCTAAACTGCATATCAACCTGTGTACAAAAGTATTCTATCTCATGCATTTGTAACTTTTTGAAACAAAACAAGTCAAATA
The DNA here is from genome assembly GCF_026571515.1 of Ruditapes philippinarum. Classification (NCBI taxonomy): domain Eukaryota; kingdom Metazoa; phylum Mollusca; class Bivalvia; order Venerida; family Veneridae; genus Ruditapes; species Ruditapes philippinarum. Next base: position 64,841 of record NW_026862962.1, read on the forward strand.
AGAAAAAGACGCATAAAACACTCAAATGTAATGGTACCTAACTATGTAACGCGCATCTTAATGCATGAAACAACATTGACACATTTGTCTGCTGCGCTATCAAGGCGCATCAAAATATGACGTTTTACGTTAGGCTTCGGTCTGCTTTACCTATTTTTTGCAATATTATTAATTTTTATGTAAACACAGGCTCAAGTCATCGTCCTTGGACAGTACTTTGGCAAAAATGCCCCCAGGAAATTATGTGAAAACAACGTGTGAAAAAAATCTCCAATATTGAATGTATAAAACGTTTTTGAAACGTTTTGAAATGTTTATGTTTTGAAAAATTAAAATAATTCTGTTATATACATAAAGTGAAAAGTAGAAATCACTTTAAACTCAAAATTTTCCAAGAAGTTATATATTATCCTTTTAAAATTTCAAAGCGAACTTAAAAAGATGTAAATTGATAACCCATTTGGTTTGCATTACTATTGTTGTATATAAACCAATTCAAGACATATATGTGAAAATTAGCCTCCTTATCAATAGCATAAGGCAATGGCATATTTTTAAGTCTGCCCTTTAATAAAAGGGCGGACAACTCTTTGTCCCTTTCTCGTAAGAGAAAGGGAACCCTGTGATGCGTGTATATGGTCGCACGGTCATTTTCCTTCAAACATTTCCTCGATGCATGTATGTGGTCGCATGGTCGAAAATCTCTAATATAATGACAACATTAACAAAGGCGTTTTGGTCCCGATTTTAAAATCGTTATCAAAGAAATAAAATATTATTAGGACTTGAGAAATAAAATTTCTTCTGCACCCTTGCGCTATTTGCAATATAATCAAGGGAGGCAGCACTTATCAACGCAAAAACAATCTCCCTTTGGAAGCCTTACATCATTTGCAATGTTTTTAGGGGTTATCTCCCTTTTCACCTCTCACGCCAGTTGCAATGTTTTCAGGGGAGGTCACTCTAACCGACTTTTTTGCAGCGCAACAGTTACCTCCCTTTTGAACTCTTACGACATTTGTAATGTTTTCAGGGCAGGTCACTCTATCCGACTCTCTTTTAGGGTAACAGTTATCTCCCTTTTCACCTCTTACGCCATTTGCAATGTTTTCAGGGGAGGTCACTCTAACCGACTTTTTTGAGCGCAATAATTACCTCTCTTTTGAATCCTTACACCATTTGTAATGTTTTCAGGGACATCACTCTAACCGACTCATTTTTATGGCAACAGTTACCTCCCTTTTGAACTCTTACGACATTTGCACTGTTTTCAGGGCAGGTCACTCTAACTGACTTTTTTTTGGCAACAGTAACCACCCTTTTGAACCCTTACGTTATTTGCAATGTTTTCAGGGATGTCGATCTAAACTACTCTTTTTTTAACGCAATAGTTACCTTCCTTTTGAACCCTTACGTCATTTGCAATGTTTTCACTGAGGTCACTCTTACAGACTTTTTTTAGCAAAACAGTTATCTCGCTTTTTAACCTTAAAGTCATTTGCAATGATTTCGGGGGAGGTCACTCTAACCGACTTTTTGTAGCGCAACAGTTATCTCCATTTAGAATCCTTACGTCATTTGCAATGTTTTCAAGGAAGGTCACTCTAACCAACTCTTTTTTAGCGCAATAGTCATCTCCCTTTTTAAACCTTACGCCATTTGCAATGTTTTCCGGGGAGGTCGCTCTAACCGACTCTTTTTAAGCAGATCAGTAACCTCCCTTTTGAACCCTTACGCCATTTTTATGGATTTAGCTCAATACAGGATTGGAGCAGTACCTCTAGACGCTTGCAGAAATCCTTGATCAAAAATAGACCAATTGCAATGTTTTCAGGGAAGGTCACTCTAACCAACTCTTTTTTAGCGCAACAGTCATCTCCCTTTTGAAACCTTACGCCATTTGCAATGTTATCAGGGAGGTCACTCTAATCGACTCTTTTTAGTGCAATAGTCATCTCATTTTTTTACCTTATGACATTTGCAATGTTTTCCGGGGAGGTCGCTCTAACCGACTCTTTTTAAGCAGATCAGTAATCTCCCTTTTGAACCCTTACGCCATTTTTAGTGGTAATTTTAAAATAACAATCTGAAATGTCGGAATTGGAGTGGCCATTGTAAAATTAGTGAAATAACATAGAAGATTTTTCTGATATAGTACACGCGTCTAATTTTCTATTGGTCTTAAGGAGTCTGGAAACGAAGTATCTACATTCATAAGTTCTTTGACTATCAAGTTTAAGATGAAGACTATGCTCAAATTTTATATTTGAAAATTTTTATAATTGCTACAAAGTCTCTTTGTATATAATATGAAAAAGGCAAAGCATCAAAGCGAGCTCGATTTTTATAGTTTAAAGTAATCGTTCATTTTTATTTTACATTTTCCGTTTTAAAATTGTCATTCGGTATTTTATACACTGCTTCCGTTCATTCTGGTTCCCCCTTTCTATTATGGTTCCTATATAAGTGCACAGGACACCAGTCTACGCTTCGGTTTTCAATCAGAGTACATCGGCTTTAATCGTTATCTTGTAAATCGAAAAGTTGTGATGTGTCAATTCGGTACTTCGGACGAAAGTTTTCAAAACCATTACTTAGCGGGTACTCGCGTCAACGTAAAGCTCGCTGTGTGGAGCTCGCTATAAGATAAACACGTTTTGACTTGACACAAAGTAGATATGTAATGTTTTAAGTTCTATACTATAGGTGGTCACAATATTAATATATAGTGCCATTTTACGAAATGACCAACTTTACTTGTTCAGTAATAGGGAACGCAACTTCTCATACATACTTATTCAAATTGGACACATTCAATAAATATTTCATTGGTTTCAATAAAATTAAAATATTGTGCTCAAGGATAACCTTAGTACATCTTTAAATTTCAGACTCTTAAGTTCTGTTAACCATGCCTTCTCCTAAACATTATTAGTTCTATATTCCCATATATCCTGCAGATTATTTAACGATCGAGTTATAGATTTTGTCAAACATTAGTGAGAAAATTAACCACCACTTTCAACTTCCACCACTTTCCTGTTTAATCAGGAAAATAGCGAACAGCACACGAAAACGAACTTATATGATATTATCAGTTATATACAAAAGTTATAATTTTCATGTATTTTACATATTTATGAATTATTTATTTAACCACTAATGATTGAATGTTTTGTTTATTTTCGTTATTTCCAAAGGTGTTGCAAATCTGTTAATTCGGGCATTTCGTATCAACAAAACGTTGTCATTAATTTATAAACTTTCAATTAAAATTTCAATTGGAATAAACTGCAATAACTTAAATGTTTTTCTTTGAGTTAAAACGACATTTACAATAATAGAAATAAAAGAATTACATGACGGTAAAAATGAACTGAAACGAAAATATTAAGTACGAAATAAATTGTTTTGTTTGTAGTTCGTATTTACTTCTTCTTTACTTTTAAAGGATTTACTTCAGACGTAAGATTTTATTTCTATTAAAATACATTGTATATGCCAACATATGCACATGTTTTTAATATTTTAAAAATTTAAACGTAACATTCAATACTAGGCTCAACATCATAAAACCTAATGATTCCTTTTTCCATGTTTTCTAAGATACTTTATGCAAATAAACCAGTTTTAGTCCGACTTTAAAGATACTTCTTGTTTCAAAGTTATCTACCTTTGTTTCCAAATAATACAATGATTCTAATTTCTGTTCAACAATACACAGTCAATCTGTACAAGATAATATCATTAAGTCAGTGTGTGCAGTGGTTTTTTCTCTCACTTCTGTGGGTCTCACGATTTCGTTGTTTGTTCCAGAATTTGAAATTCTAACAATTCTTCATTTTCTTGTGCAGGTATAGATAATTGGGAAAGATAAAGCGACACTATCATTGTCAATATCATAAAGGACTGAATGTGTTTCCTGCAAAGGTCTTCTTTCGGCAACCCCTTCAGGTATAGTACAAAATAAAGCAAGTGTAAAGCGGGTGTCAAACAAAAATATGGATGAAAAGAAAGAGCCGCGAAATCAACGATCAATACAAGAGAATTCGTTAGGTGTAAAATAAGTGCAGGTGGCAATTTTCTGATGAAACGTGGATAACTGATAAACTCGGTAATTGTTTGACACAAATGCATTGCGTCATACTTCGGATAAGGACTATCGGCATTGATTATTGGCGTTTGGCGAGGTGTTCCAAATAACATAAAAATATACTTTTATAATAACGTCCATTGTTTGACCACGGCTTTAATTGAATTTAGATCGTGGTTGTAGGCGTTGGTAGTTTTTGCTTATTTATAACATACTTTTGCTTATTTGTAACATACTTTTGCTTATTTGTAACATACTTTTGCTTATTTGTAACATACTTTTGCTTATTTATAACATACTTTTGCTTATTTATAACATACTTTTGCTTATTCAGTTCGTATTCGTTTGTTGTTGATTGTTAAGAATAGAAGCACATAAAAAATCGACAAACTGGAACTCGTGCTTGTCTCTTTGGACACAAGGATAAAGGGAAGAGCTGGCTCAGTGGTGTCGGTATCTTTTTCCAAACCTAAAGGTCAGTTTTCGAACGCTACTGGGGTCCTCAAAAGTATCTTAAGTATGGTTTATTCCATTGAAAGACCCTGATTCCAGGAAGGTAACTAGAGAATGGTTAAAAAAAGCTCAAAGATTTCTCCACAATGGAACTTAACTATATAATGTTAAATTTAACATGTGAATTGTAAATGGAGATTTCATTCCGCTGTTGAATATGTGATATGGTTAAAGTGTGTGTTTAACGTGAGTTTAAAGACATACTAGAGTCTGTAGAAAAAAATCTATATTTTGTAGCTAATGAAAGGTATTCTGGAAAATGTAAACATACAAATTTTTTCTTGAAAAAGTATACTCGTTGATTTAGCAAATTTATTTTTTGCCATTAAGTGTAAATGTTCTTTCAGAGTTCTTTATAGGCGTACAATGGGCTCATTTTCCATAAGTATTTCAAATACTGATGAAACATAAGAAATGTGTCACATGGATATTCTTATAAAATATTGCCTGAAAAAAATTGTTGATTAAGTTCTAAATGATTCAGTATGAACGTTTAAATACGATGAATAATGATTGAGCCGCGTCATGACAAAACCAACGTAATGCGTTTGCGACCAGGATAAGGATCCATGCTGTTCGCTTACAAACCCTATTACAAGTAGAGAAGCTGATAGCGAACAGCATGGATCCTGATCAGACTACGCGGATGCGCAGGCGTGTCTGGATCCATGCTGGTCGCAAACCTATTGTGTTGGTTTTGTCATGACGCGGCTCATATAACTCTTTGGTTGTTTGTCGGATACTGATAACTATCAACATTATTTTATATCAACATTATTTATTGTATTAAACACCTTTTATTATAAACCAATTCACTTTGATTGAATGGTGTTGTGAACATGGCCTGATAATTTTAACATAAATCTTCATACATCGACTATATTATACATTGAATGAAGTAAATCTGTAGTTAAATATCATATACAGAATAATGATGGCAAAAGGTAGACAGAGATCTGGCCAGTTTACGGAAGGCGACTATTAAAATGATAGTCGTTGGCATCTCCAGTATAACATGAAACACACTTTCACTTTCTGATTTGTACTGGGTTTAAATGACTTAAAATCCAACTTTACCTATATTATCTATATTAATTCTTTTGAAACATTATTTATTAACACAATTTGAATTGCGAGAAACTATTAATTGTGAATCTTTACTTTTGTAACATTCTTTATCATGGTTTCACTATTCACACATGAAAATATACAAATAAATTCAACGCAAATATAGTATAAGTAACAGAAAATCATCCCTTAAGAAACGTTTACTCATCAATTTAAATTTCAGTTATCTCTCTACACTACACAGAAGTGATCACTATCTACACTACACAGAAGTGGTCACATTTTGGCATCTACCATATTTCGATGTCCATGTTGGAACTTGCAGATTGGGGACACATGTAAGGGAAGATTTACACGGGCAACTTTCAGGCCACTCTTCGGCTGCAGCATAGCAGGGTCCGCCTACGTCACTAATTGGTTTACAGTAAACTTGTCCTGATTGTGTTGGGTCCTGGCAGCAGCACGAGCCCGGCGGACATGTACTGTATCGCAGTGCTAGGCTGGACATCTGACAATCATGTGCCTAGAACGAAGTGGAAAAAAATCTGTTCATCATCAAAAAATGACGTTTAAGGGCCCAGAAATTCTATCATTTTTATTTCTCAAATAGTTTATTTTTGTATCTATTTACAGTTTCCTAAAACATACCCATTTGCTACATACATAAATTATCTTTTGCATATTTAGTTCTGTTGGCAAATGGTACAATTATAGTGAATTACATGTAGTATTTTGTATGGAATTCAAAATACTACTTTGTCTTAACTGCGTGTTCAGCGCTACTTTGCCAGTTGTAAAATATCCAACATGCTTTTAATCCATTATAAAAAAAAATATTTAACGCATGTTTGATATTTCTAAAGAATTAAAGAAATATGGATTTCTGAGGTATAATGCTGACATCGTCGAATACACGGTACACATTCCGTATATGTACTATACTATACGGTAAATAGCCTGGGTTACCGAGGGCAGCACGAGTTTTATAGCATTAAATTGATTGTTTTAAAGTATATTAAAATCACTTGTTAAAGTGGCAAACTGTAAAAAAGGTAGTTGCTTAAGTTTGACTTCCTTTCTATAATTGTTTTTATCGCAAAAAATAAATAAATATAAAAATATGCTTTTAAGTTACTTTTTGGAAACTATAATAGGACACTCAAATTTTGACAGGATCTAAATTTCGACAATTTTTCGCAATATTTCATTTTTCTTTTGGTGTTGTCACGCGAGGGTGCGTATATTATTACTATGTTATCAATTGCACATCTAAATTATATAAAATGAAATTACATACATACTTTAACTCAGGCAAAGTGTATTTTCATTCAATGCAGTAACGAAAGAAAAGACTTTCAACTTGAACTTTTTGCCATGTGTAAATGAAAATGAGATACACTTACCAAAAATAGAGAACTGGTGACAGTGAAAATTGTAAACAAGAAGAAAAGTTTTAACATCGCCATATTGTTGTGCTTGTTTTGCACTTAACACAAAGATAAAGGACATACATTATCTTGATTATAGTATGTTATCTAAACTAATTCTCATGTACATGTAAATGCTTTAAAGTAACTTAACTTCAGATCTCTGTTCATTTTTATGAAAAGATATAAATGGTATGCAATGCAATGATGTTGATTGTATTTAGTACTATATGTGATAACAAACTACGAAATAAATGAGCCGCGTCACAACAAAACCAACGTAATGCGTTTGCGACCAGCATGGATCCATCCGCGCAGTCTGATCAGGATCCATGCTGTTCGCTATCAGTTTCTCTACTTGTAACAGGGTTTGTAAGCGAACAGCATGGGTCCTGATCAGACTGCGCGGATGCGCAGGCTGGTCTGCATCTATGATGGTCGCAAATCCATTATGTTGGTTTTGTCGTGACGCGGCTCAAATATATATCGGTATTGCTGACAAGCGTTGTAACACCGCAAAACGTCCGTACCGCAAAACGTACGCGTGTGGACGTTTTGCGTCGCATATCGTACTTGGTACGTTTTGCGGCGGGAGTATGTATTTGCGTCGCATATCGTCCATATTTTCTGTATTAAAATATATTCATTACAAACGTTACTTTTATTGGTTCTGTCACTTTCATATTGTTTCAGGTAAAGATATGACGAAATAAACATTAAAGTGCAATATTTTTGTGATCCTATATAATTCTGACTTTTTTTATTTAAAAAAAAGAAATATGCTTAAGCCGAGGATGTTTTTCGAATAGATTTTTTTATGGAATGGAACCAAGCAGAAGCAGCAGCAGCAGAGATATAAAAACGATGATATTGAAATAAATGTAATCTTATAGACATACAGAAAAGGACGGCTATACGGACGGACAAACCGGGGATTGGACTGAGTGAATGACAAAAAATATTAAAATTAAGCATAGTTTTCCATATAATTGCATCAAGAAGTGGGGATGATTTTTTGTGTTCTTGTTGACTATGGAGGTTTGGTTCTACCGTTCATTTTTACGGGGGATGGATGGGGGCTTTTGACAGCGTAGTCATATTTGAGCGAGAGAGCTATATTGTCATGGAGATAGGGCCTTTAAGTCGCCTAGTCATAATTGAGCAAGAGCTTTTGTCGCGGGGAGCGAGGCTGGGAATGGGAATCCTCTTAGCTCATAAATGAACTTGATCGAGACCTTATTGTTATACATATTCCGTATAAAAAAATTAAGAATAGAGAAGAAACGAAAGCACTAACAAGGTGAAATATAGCGCGTTTTTGTTTTGTTTTTTTTTTGTTAGATTTAACCTATAATCTAACTTTGTTGAGATTTTATGGTCATAGATATTCTCTTGAAAATTGTCAAGATTGAAGAAGAAATGAAAGCGTTGGAGTGGTAACAATGTGACATATAGCATATATTGTAATTCAAGGGCAAATAACTCTGGACATATTGCTTAGTGTATGTGGATGCTAGAGTGGTAACAAGCTAAATTTGGACGGACAGACAGACAGGCGCATACTCAGGTAAAATTAGCATACAATAACACCTGATAATAACTGGTCAAAATTAACGAAATTTATATAAACTTTAAAATATGGACGTTATGCGGCAGGACCATGCCTTTTTGCCGCAAAATGTACGTCAGAAAAATGTGGACGATATGCGCCGCAAAACGTCCGTATACGTACGTTTTGCGGTACGGACGTTTTGCGGTGTTACAAAGCGTCATAAGATACATGATGTTATATTAAATTTTTATATATACATGTAGTTGATAATAAAATTTTCTAGAATGAAATATTATTCATCATATAAATGGCGAATTAAATCACTTATAACAATACACACATTTTTTTGGTTAAAGAAATATCTTGTAAGAATATCAAAATGATACGTTTCTCTTATTTTTTTATATTATCAATATCAAAATTGGGCCCGTTGCAGACCAATCCACTTTAATTTGTATATGTTTCACACAGTGCGTTGATATTTTATTCTCCTCCAATTTTGTTTAATTTTCTCATTTATGTATATCCCTCTCAATTTACAAATGTTTCCTGGGTGTCTTAACAAGAAATCAAACAACGTCTGGTGAATGCAAACAAATGACCCCTGGAATAGAAATACGGTGTCCCACCACTACACACTAAATACTAAAAGATATTTCTAACAGATCGTCCTTGGACTATAGATTCTAACCACTTATGATAAAAAAATCTCAATTATGCACGGTTATACATGTATATGTATAGTATAAAGAAAACTTACATGAAAGAAATATCTTGTTAAAGAACATTGTACAACCCGCCCCCAACCTCAACTCAGAAAAGGAAATAAATAGGCGTACTTGTGCATGAACCATAACATACGTTGTTTGTCCAAATTTTACAGTTTAAAGTTTCATACCTTCAGATGAGCCCAACTCAAAAACATCAAACTTGAGAAAAATGCACTAAGATTTTTAAAAAAAGTATAAAGATGAAAAAAAAACTCAAGTTATAATTTACATTTTATGTGCGATTATTGACTGATTTTTGCAGTTTTTACCATAATATTTCTGCTGCGTGATGGCTATTTTGCATATTTTGACATCATTTGGGTAACTTACGTGAACTTTAAGTGCCGTCTGCTATGTGTGTATTACCTTCTTCGGTAATAGTTTACTTTACTTTTAAATACAGTTTCAAAATTTTCATGAAAATTAGCATGAATTGTGAAGCATGCTGTTTTTGAATATACACAGCGATTTGTAGCTTAAAACAAAACTTTCGGAAATTAAATACAATACATAATTCACCTGTTTTTTTAGGAATCTATTAATGATGAAGTATACTTCTTTTATTGTAGAAATTCTAGACATTTCTGGCAACTGCCTAAACAAAATTCAGTAGTTTTCTATCCTTAAATTCTTGATTAACACTACCTACCCATGTTCATATTAACAGAAGGTGACATATCTCTAAATAGCGCCGTTCCTTCGGATTGGAAATAAACTTGTACATCATGAAAGTTTACTATATTCTAGGCATTTCTGCCAAATGCCTGGATAAAATAATGTTCTTTTCTATCCTTAAATTCTTGATTAACACTACCAAATTCTTGATTAACACTACCTACATAAAAAGTATATCCATGTTCATATTAACAGAAGGTGATATATCTCTAAATAGCGCCGTTCCTTCGGACTGGAAATAAACTTGTACATCTTGAAAGTTTACTATATTCTAGGCATTTCTGCCAACTGCCTGGATAAAATAATGTTCTTTTCTATCCTTAAATTCTTGATTAACACTACCAAATTCTTGATTAACACTACCTACATAAAAAGTATATCCATGTTCATATTAACAGAAGGTGATATATCTCTAAATAGCGCCGTTCCTTCGGATTGGAAATAAACTTGACAATCATGAAAGTCTACTATATAAACGTAGTGTGTGCATAACATTTTTATATAATGCTTTTGAGTCGTTTGCTCAAATATCATGTTTATTTCATCCCTGTTATTATCGCGTATCAAATTTAGTACTTTGACACACATCACAATTTAGCACTACATAATTATTTGTTCAAATAAGACAAAAAAGAAGAAAGTGGGAGCGACTTAACACTATCCCTAAAATGTTTTGACAAATAATCGATGTTTTGTAATATATACTGCAAACTGCGATAACACATTCATTCATTCATTCATTCATTCATTCATTCATTCATTCATTCATTCATTTATACTCTCATTCATACTCTCATTCATTCAACCATTCGTCCGTCCGTCCGTCCATCCATCCAACTATCTGCAAACCCATCCCATCATCAAATTCCATCCAAATCTATCCCATCCATCCATAAAAAGTATTTTATTCCTTCCCAACTGAGAGAACACATTTATATTATATTCCCTGCCAAATGGGAGAATATAAATGTTATATTTTATTCAAACCGGAATTTTTTTTTTATATGATATTCCAGATATTCCATATTGATATTCCCTGTAAAAATCAGCAAACAAAAACACGGTATTTTGATTTCAAATCGGAAGAACATAAAAAGCATCAGATCCACCTATTGCTACATGACCCATATGACCCATATAAAAATGCCCAGCCCGAGGTACATGCAATAAGAATATAGGCGACATTATTGTTCCGACAAACATCGAAATATTTATTTTAAAGAGACTGGAATAAATCGGATTCTGCCACGATATTTATTTAGTATTATTTGAATACCCGTTAAAATTGATAAGAACGAATAAAGAAAGATCAAATTCGACGCAGGGCCTCCGAAGCCTATAATAAACTGATCTATATCGCTGACATCACCGATCTGGGTTTGAATACTGTCAGGGACTTTTTTCAAATGAAGAAATCATCCAACAAGCTTACGGGTGGTTCATGGCTCTTTTAATGTGGGACAGATGAGGACAGAAGATAACGGGTTATCTTCTGTCCCAGTTCTCAGATGCATTCAACGCTCGTGCCGGAAATGCAGGTCTTTCTCCTTCAATAAAGCTTGAAAGTCGCCATTAGACATTTTGTGTTGGCGTAACAAACCTCAACCTTTCTTAAAATATATATGTTGTGTTGATGCCTTCTAAATTAAATTGTCTTGTTCATAACTTTATATGACAATTATTTATAAACAATTTGATATTACAATTCTTTACTAAAGGGAAACAAATGTGTCTATGTTTTAGTTTTTTATCGTTAAAACCTTCCTTGTACTGCTTATTCATAATTAGTATAACTGTCGTCTGCCGTTGGTACCGGAAATACTGAAATGCCTCCGAGAATTTAACGCACCAAATAAATGTCGTGAAACGATTTTGAGACATTTATACAAAATAACTACAAACAACTTGAAAACAAAATAAAAGGGAACATTAAAGAAACTCCAATTCGGGTCAATTTTCACAGTAAAAATAGTTATTCTGAAAAAACGGACTGAGCGAATGATCTGAATTTTTGCACACAAGTCATTGGTCTAAGACTACATCAAATGGGACATTAAACTTTGAAAAACTATTTTCAGTCCGGTCATGTCAAATAATCCCAGTGGAGTCCCTTTAAACACTTACATGTGGGCCTTCGGTGTGTATGTTGTTTTACGACATCTAAATTGTTTGTTGATAAGTTGGTGACCGAACTCTGTTCACATACAATCACATATTTTTTGTAATTATTATTATTTTCATCTTTGCGATAGTTGAGGTCGCTGGCCCGTAATGTTTCTAATCCCTGGTGTGTGTTATTGAGTACCACCGGGAAGGGTTTAACTGGGAAGGGCATTAGAACTTGTTGCCCAACCCATTTGCAATGTGATGTACTCATTATTTGTATAATATGTTTGTAAACATATATTTAATGCAATAAAATATGTTTAAATTAAAACCACCCGTTGTCCATATGAGCGAGTCCTCCAGAAGTGTACTAATCATGTTATATTTTTGGAGGATAGTGCAAGGATACAGATACAGACAGAATCCCTACTTACAGAAGCTTCCCCTAGTTCTTTAACGTGCCATGTGTTTCAACACTCATACACGGGACCTCGATTTAAAGTCTCATGCGCACGAATGATTAGTAATTTTAGTTGCCCAGCCCGGGAATCGAACCCACAATGTTGAAATTACAAGTCTCTAACCGAAGTCCCTGGTTACGGTTGTTTGCTTCTTTATTGTTCGATTGTTTTATATGTGATACAAATTAAATATGATCACACATGAAAATCAGCATAACCCTTGAGGCTAGTTGCTTTTAAAGGTATAAAATATTTTTATAAAATTTATCAGTAATAAAATAATATTGGTTCCATAATGTTTTCGTAACATAGTCGGTATTGTAATATAGAATGTCTCTGTTATTTAACACACATGAATATTGTACGTAAACAGAATAAAATTTATGTTCCAGAACAAAATATTATTCTGCTATTTTAAAGTAAGCTTTTATCCCTTTAGCAATGATATCGTGCATGTGCCTTTCACTTACTTTTAAAGCCACTAACTACCATATTTATTTCATACCAGCTTTTTTGAAGAATTATTTTTAAAATTCAATGTTTGCTTTATATTACCTTGCCTCACAAACAGTACTAGGATGAAATAACCCTTGCAGGAACTGTGCATTTTAATGTAGAGGTTATCTCCCGTGTAAATTACGTGTTATGCCCTACTCGACCACTTTTTAATTTTGTACATGTAGTTTGTAACCATAAAGTACCGACATACTAAAATCAGTAGCATAATCCTAGTATATAATACAATATAAATTATATTTTCTTTCTTTCTTTCTTTCTTTCTTTCTCAATCTTTTTTTCTTTCATTTTCGTTTCTTTCTCTCTTTTCCTACTTTTCCTTATACTTTGTCCATATCATTTTGATTGATTATTTAAAGTTGCAATCAAGAAAAATTCGTGTTTTATCTATAGCATTGTGTAAAAGCTATAACTTTGTTGGGATAATGTGGCCACGGGATAGGCATTGTGAGAAGATAAATTAAATTCTTCTGCTAAAGTGTTCTGTTGTCACTGCCGGTAACTGTCACGGAGTTCTTGTGATATTTTTGAATATGTCACAGAATTTGTTTCTGTAAAATGTTTATAAATATGAGATGATATTTATGGTACATTATTACGGTTATGATGAATGAGTATATTTTTGTGCTATATTTCTCCCACCGTACTATTATAAAAGAATACAACATAAAATAGTGAGCATTTTATTTGTTCTTTTTACTGATATGAAAAACAAATATTTCATAAGTAAACAGGCAATAAATGCAAAAAAAGGACATGTACATACTTCAAAATAGAAAATATGAAATTACTACACTGGAGACTTTTGAGAGTTTCAGTTTTAAATATTAAATAAGTCCAGTTGGTGATAAATCTCATTTAATATTTCGAAGTAAATCCAGATGAAAGATTATCTAATTCAGTATAAAATATTTTAAATTTTATTTCCACATAATTATTATGCTTGATATATAAACTTTCAATGAAAACTGTCTAAACGGGCTGTATACGAACACTTACGCATTAGATAAACTCTTCTTGAAAGTTAATTATCAGCATCTTTTGAAGCAAAATACTTTTCCCGCCAAAGTACGCCGTGTTTTAGGAAATTTGTAAGAAATTGGAAACATCATGTATACTTCTTGAACTATAGCTTTCTCAAAAGGTAGATAGTTACCATTTTGAAGAGATTTCTTTTTCTTCGTCCGTAGAATACAAGTAGAGATTTTGATGCTAAAGCATCAAGTCGCCGGATAGAAATATGATTGTATTAACATAACTAAAAGAAAATATCATTTTAATGGTTCGAGTTTAAAGAAAATAGGAACAATAAGTTGAGTAATGTTTATTCATAAACACGTTTACATGTACTTGCCACAATTATATATATCTTTCATGCAAAAACTTTGTTAAAAGAGTTTTATGCAATAAATTTATGTTATGTTATAATAAAACATCATAATTATTTGAAGCAAACTTGCTTAGCAATTTTGTCAAGAAGCTGTTATCATTATAAGATAAGCAAGTATTGTTTGGCAATATTTACCCGAGAATTTCGGGAGCTGTTTCGTTAGCTTACATAACTTATTATGATTAATGTTAACGATTTTATTGTAAGTATATAATTACATGTATAATTATATCAATTAATACTGCTCGATGGCCTAGTGGTAAGTATGAGGAAGTTGTTACATACGATATAGTTAACGTTCAATTGCCTTTCAGTGCGATAGACTATCAACACAAAGATTGTTTATTAGTTTTCTCTGTGTATCCAATACGATTCCGGCCCCTACTTTTCATACAAAATTACGTATAGGATAGATCATGAGTACCAGTTGGATGTGAGATTTATCAACGAGCGAAGCGAGTTGATAAATCTCACATCCAACTGGTACGAGCGATCTATCTGACTTAGACCACAGGTAGTTTTCTCTGTTTTAGGTGAAGATTAACATGCATTAACGGTTTTTTTCTCCGACAGTTACATAGGGATATCCAAATATTTCTTATTCAATCTATATGGCCTTATTGTTTGCAAAAAAAGCACGAGAAAATGGCATAATTCATGTTCTTTCATAAGTTACTTAATATACAATCTATTGAATGATAGATAGATTTCACATTCTATCGCAAAGGTGCACTCAGAAGAAAATTGGGAAGAATTTAAGATTTCTGAATGATAACATTATAATTTCGAAACCTGGGAGATTTTTGTTGTAATTCCTGTTGATTCCTCATTTAAGTGATTTAATGACATACCGGTAAAACCGTACAGCGCTTGGAAGCAAGACTGCTTACCGAAATATACTCTTAGACAGAAATCATGGGCGGTGGCTACTTATCAAGAGTGGGCTCTTTGGAGAAACGGGCAGGTAACTTTCATTAAACGTTTTCCTTAATGCTTAAACAACACTAGGGTTCAGGATATTTATTGGTTGTTCGGCTGAAGTTGAAAATATTTTACTTGACGTACAGATTCGTTTATTTATTGTATGCTTCAAGTTACATTTAATAAATTTCATAAAAAACTAAATAGCGACATAAAATTAATAAATTGGGTTTTATATCGACCCCAGGTCTTATTTTGGTGTCCAAGCAACCAGAAATGAGTTTTATTAGCATTAAAATAGGTAACCTCATTGTGGCGAAATGGGAAGTACAATTTTTGTTTGCATGAGAAACTCCGCCTTCGGATCATCCGTACATCGATATTAAATCAACAAACATGACTATAAGTAGCAGTCGTTATCTAACGGTATATTTCCGCATTGTAACGGATGTTTTCATACAAATTTAATCTTTTTACGAGATGATTACTTTTACTGAACCCCAGGTTTAGTGCACCGTGAAGCTTAAATGGTTAAAGTGTGTTTGCACAAGAAAATATCACATTTGCTGTGTTCCGGATAGCAACTATAAAACTGTGACGTAGCGCATACACGAGCTCATTATTGTCACCATTTGCATGTTAAAATTCGTATACGAACTTTAGTGTTACCGTGGGGTTTCCCGTTTAAAATCCTAATTTATAAACAATATTTGATGAGATTTACAACAAAACTATTAAACAGGTTAATGAAACTGTAGAATGTTTGATTTTTAGGCCGACGGCAAAATATTTTTACATATTTATTTAATGTAACTTTAATATACATCCTGCATTGACATTTTTACTTCATTCATGACCTGAATAAATATTGCAAACGTCCCTCTGAAGCCTTAAAGCATAGAATTTCCTTAGCGTTGCAACCGTAGCCCAGTCACCGTTCGGAAACTCCACCTATTTGCCCACCAGTGGAATCCCTATTCCCAAACGAGTAAATGAATGTACATCTACAGTGTCTGCTATTAAGAGTGAGCCGGGCATAATTCAGGATGCGATTATTTAAATCACAGTGCCTGAAAATATTAGCACAAAAACCGTCGTAAAATTTAGATACATATATAGATTTATATGGATAGATAAACGCATTTCACATCATTATCGCTAGTTTTTTTTCTTATTTACAAATACAGTAACTATTCTTGTAAAATGATGAAATGTCGAAATAAGTTGGTAAAAGGACTATTGCTATCTGTTTGTTTTTTTTAAAAAGGGAATTACACTATTTACTTTACAATATACATAGAAATTTTCCCCTCATAAAGCGTGCACATAACGGGTTTTTCCTTTTCAGTTGAATACAAACATGATAGTTATATCAAACACTTTACTGTGATGTGTGGGATATATCAAACACTTTTTAGCCTCTCTGATTGGCCGAGAGAAAACAGCTGTGGTCTAATCTGATTTGCACTTTAACCAGCTGCCAACAATTCACAAGTTACCTGTATGTCAGTCTTATCAGCCATCTGTTACTATTAATAGATTTTATAACAGTATACAACATATTACGTGTAGTCACGTGATTCTGGGAGAAGCTGTTTATAATAAATAAGATAAAAAAAATAGAATAGGTCTCATAACATACAAACAACCAGATAATTCAAAAGTGTCATTTAAAATATCATGCGTGATTTATTTATCATTAAATAGCAACGCTTGACACTTTGAAAAAAAGGAAAAACATCCCTAAATTCAAGGACTGATCCACAGGGATACGTCATTAATTCATTTCATAAAAAATGTAAAGTTGCTTTTTACGATGTCAATATTTGAATATTTCATTTCCTTGAGCAACATTATTGTATGTTTGAATTTTTGAGATTACTGAAAACAATTGTAGTCTTTAATTGTTCAGTAATTGTTATGCTTTTATTTTCAGATTTTAATGCCTTCTCCTACCATAGGTATAATATTAAACCGGAGAATATTATCTTTTATGTTTAACCCCGCACTCAGTTACAAAATGTACCAACACAATATTAGAATTCTATCTAAAATGTAACAGTTCACTAAATGAATGAAATCCCACTTACAATTTTCCAATACCAAATAATAGCATCCCAATAAACAGGTATATTTTAAATCAATGATGCGTACGCATTTTTCTTTCGAAATACTAACAAAATGTTTTGTATCAAACAAAGACCAAAATATGACTAACGTTTATTGTACTATGACAAAATTGATAATTTTAAAGCCAAGTCATCTACTTTATTTCCTTACTATACTCAACTTAAAATATGTCATCTCAAGTATTGGTATTACGCAGTTGTTACAGTATTTAAAGGCACATTATGCCTTAGAAATCCATATTTGTTTTTATTTCTTAGAAATTAGAAACATGTGTAATGTATATATTTATACATGTAGAATGTTTAAGTAATTTTTTCCAGGGGTGTGTTTAAATGTAAAAATGACAGTTCTGTTAGCTGAAGAGACTTCAGCAAACATCAAAATAAAAGTGGCATATATTCAGAAAAGCCGGGATCGTGTTAACCAATTACGTAATATACACGCCTTTTAACGCCTTTTTCTCCCCCCCCCCCTTTTTTTTTTGTTGTTTCAAAAAATGCCTTATTTAAGCCCCAAACACTTGTTTTGGTTGAGAAGTGCTGTTTAAAAAATGACAACTTTTTCGGCGCGGCCCACAGCAAAATATTATATTAACAAATACTTTGATTTTTTTCAATTAGGCATATAATTACAATTATTGCGATTTTCGCATTTTAAGTTTGTTAATAAATAGCTCTAAATATATTTAAATCTTAAATTAAATTACCATTCATTACATACAATAAAAAATAAAAAGTTATCGTTTAATCGCCTTTCATTATGACAATAATCAACACAAATATGGTTTATTCCTTTTCCCTATATATCTTATACTATCCCGGATCCCGGGCGTCCGGGATCCCGGGACTGTCCCCCACCCGAAATACCGGAAAGGATAAAATGACCGGAAAAAAAGAAAAAGAAAAAAGGCACAGAACCAGATGTACACTTATGCTAATTAACCAAACGAAAACTTACTACAAAGAAAACAGGTGAAATCGCTTAATCAAAAGTCAGTGTAAATATGATTTACTGAAAAGAATTCATGAAAACAAACATTTTAATCATCATTGTGTCTTTGCGCTCAAAGCAATACTTGCTGCTTTTTAAAAATGGCGTGAAAATTGAAGGTTTTTTGACGCTATGTAAGATTAAATTTGATTGGCTAAAAAATTTTGGATTCCAACCCTGACAGATAAATTTTGTAGAAAGCTGGAAGTCAAGCTTCGATTAAATTTTTGGATTGATTCGGAGTTGTAGGTTGTTTCTCAGTTAAATCCTAACGTAATACCGGCTCGCCGTGGCGAGCCGGCAAAAGTGGCCCAAAATGTGAAGTAATGTGTCATAAAGGTAGCAAAATGTAAACACAGTAGTATTTTGACTTCCATACAAAATTCTAATTCACCATAATTTTACCGATTGCCATAGAGCAAAGGAAGTAAAATATAGTTTAGCTATATGGCAAATGTCTATTTTTTTAGAAACTGTAACAAGATACCAACAATAAAAAGTTTTTTGTGAATTAAAATTGATAGCACTTCTGAGGCATGATGGCCCTCAAAAATATCTATTTATAATATGGGTTAACCTTTCACCTGTCCAGCTTCTATTTTTGGAACTATCCAATATCGATTTTAGGGGAAATACAGATGAAAATTAGTTTAAACAGTGAAAGCAAAGCCGATAAAAAGTGTCATATAATTCTTAATATATTCTTATATTCTAAATAATATTTCTAACCTATTCTTAATATGGGACATGATATCTATACACCGGTTTTCCATTAATGATATGTATGTGTGATATGGGTCAAACTAAAAGTTATCGTATTTTCCGACGGTATTATTATTATTATTATTATTTCCTTCCGGTTTTATTACTGTCGCATTTCAGTCGCCCAAATGGAGTACAGGTATATGAAGCCTCATTTTTAAAACATCATTAGTATTGTCAGAGGTGGGGCGGCCGATCAAACCTGAGACCAATGTATTTCTGGACACGTGCATATCCACCTGACCTCTGATCTGCTCCTAGTCTTGTAGAGTGCTTCTGTTTGACGATTTCTTTCTTTTTTCTCACTTTTTTAAATATGTTTAATTATTAAATATTTACATGCTAAATGACTGAACACTTCTCCTTGTTTTTGTTGCAAAAAAATCTTAATGTTTCATCATTAAGATATATTTACACTCCATTGAGACAATCGGATCACCTCAGCTAGTATTCATAATACAAATGTAATTATATTTATCCGAAGTTAGGCGGAAATGGCCGAAAATATGCGATTGTCCCTATTGAGAGTTCGAAAACCTAGGGTTAATTCTAAAACTAGATGTTAAAGAATATGATAATTACGCATGGCGACGGACAACGGACACTATAGAATCCAAAATCTTTGTCAAAATTATTTTCTGCGCTGGTGTAAAGAATACTTAAAATAATAAATAAGTAATGAATACTTAATAAGTATATGTCACTTTCATTGTTCAGAATGTATATAACTTTTGTTTAAAATGGCTTCACCTAAATATATCAAGATTTTATTTAATATTGAAATACATCAAACCAAGTGAATACTATAATTATACTTTTTTTCATTAAGGGCAGTTTATATATATACAAACTGAAAAATGAAAAAAGTATAATTATAGTATTCACTCGGTTAGATGTATTTCAATATTAAATAAAATCTTGATAAAAACACCGCAACAAAAACGATTTATTTTCCGTGTTTTTTGCAATTCAAAAAAAACCGACAATTTTATTAATAAAGTACTTTTTATAGATAATTTACGTTAAGTTACGTAATTGTCTTATATATATAATGTGGGAAATCCAGCGCCCAGAATAGAAACATCAACAAACAAAAAAAATATATATATAAATATGCAAAAACCGAGGATTAACTTCAACTTTAATTTTCAAAGTGCGAGGAATGGGCACTAAACACTTTTTAAAATATTTGTTGCTTCTAGATATAAGTATTACAGTGTCAAGAGGTAAATATTCTTAATTTATAATGTTTTTTTTGAATGTATGATAATGTATCAGAGAAATTTTAATTACTTATATTGATATATGTATATGTTATGATTTTTAAAAAAGGTGACAATTTTTTTATTTATAAATATCATTCAACTAGTTTTAAAGACATTTAAAGGCACAAAATGCCTCGGATATGAATTCTTAATTTTCAATTCTTTAGAAAGGTCTAATTTTGTTTAATAATGGTTAAAACATTATCTTATATCTTGAATAAGTGCAGTAATGCGTAGTCAAGGTAGTAAAATGTAAACAAAGTTGTATATTAACTTCTATACAAAATACTTAATCACTATAATTATGCTGATTCCCAACAGAACAAAAAAAGCAAAAGATGGCCATAGAGTAACTTTTTTTGAAAAAACTGAAACAAGATAACAAAAAATAAGAAGTTTCTGAGAAATAAAAATAATAGCATTTCAGGGGTTTAATGGGACTTTAAAGGCACATTGAGCCTTAGCGACTTGCTACTTTTTTTCTTTCTGTAAAAAAGGAGCAATCGTGTTTTCTGTTGTTATATTTGTCTTAGAACACGTGGGAAACTTATAAAAAAAAAGCAGGAAAAGCGCTGAATGTGAAATAATTTGTGAAAAATATGGCAAAATTAGAACTTAAATTAGTGGTATTTTGACTTCCATACAAAAAACTGATCACTATAACTGTGCTAATTGCAAAAACACAAAAAGGACAAAATAACATAACATAACATAACATAACATAACATATTCTTTATTTGGCATAAAACGACAATATACATTTATAGCCAATACAGTAAACAATCATGTAATGTAAGAACATGATATACAATATAAATACCATAATGTTTTACAGAGAAAGTTCTTGTTGCTACAAAATTTGAATAAATTTAAGTTCCTGTTATCTTACAATAGAAGAACATCATTGATAATATAAAGACCTTGACAAAGTTGAAATGTTGTATTTGGTGCTACAAAACTTGAATAAATTTAAGATGCTAACTGTTGTCATTTCTTTCTTAAAATGGAAAATACAAAAATTTGACAAGATACTAACTGTTGTCAGTTTTTTCTTAAGATGAAAAATACAAAAAAAATTGACAACTGAATAAATTTAACCTACTAATTGTTGTCAACTCTTTCTTTAAATGAGAAATACGAAAAATTTGACAAGTAAAGTAATAACTGTTGTCCTTTTTTCATGTGAAAAATACAAAAAAATATATATGACAAAGACAAAAATATACTAAATGTTGTCAGTTCTTTCTTTAAATGAAAAATACAAAAATTTTGACAGGTTATTCAACATTTGGGTATTTGTTGTAGACATTAGTTTTTCAAATTTATGAATTGATGGCCAACGACAATAGTATGGTTTCAAATATTTGCGACGTAAACTATAGTATTTGGGGCAAACTAGCAAACTTCGCCATAAAGACCATCCAAGTTTGTTGCTTTCTTAACACATAAGACTTTTCTGAGAAATTTACAATGGATCGTTTCTATATTTTTTCCTTCTTGATATCCATAAACTTCAGCACCATAGTTTAAAACTGAGCCTACCATACTATCAAAAAGTTTAAATTTGTCTCCAATAGATAATTCTAATTGATTAAACACTGTAAATAAATTATGCAATGAAAACGAAGCATGTTGTGCTAATTTCTTTTGAGTTCTATTCCAATGTCCATTTTTAAATAAATTAATCCCAAGATATTTAAAAAAAATTACGTTTTCCAGAACTATGTCATTATATACGAAATTGTAACTTGTATGTCTGCCTTTTTCAAAAATCATAATTTTTGTTTTATTAGTATTAACTTTAAGTCCCCAAGTTTGACAATATACTTGTAAATCATTTAGCATAGATTGGAGTGCCATAGGCGTATGTGCAAATAAAACGGCGTCATCCGCGAAGAGCAGCAGAAATATTTTAGCGTCGTCGATTTTAAAAAGGTCTTCTATATTGGAATTTATATTTTCTACTATATCATTCACGAAGTATAAAAATAATAATGTGGAACTGGGGTCCCCTTGTTTTGCACCAATATTTGAATCGAAAAAAGACGAGACTGTATTGTTATATCTAATAGCAGCTTTAACGGATGCGTACATACATCTTATAGCCGTTACAAATTTTGAACTTACATTTTCTGACAATAATTTCTGAAAAATAAATGTTCGATCCAATTTGTCAAAACATTTTTCGAAATCGAGGAAACAGCAATATAATTTTTTTCTTTCTGATAATGACTTAACGATTATAGAGTGTAAAAGAAATATGCAATCCGTTGTGGATTTTCCCTTCTGGAAACCATACTGATTGTCAATAATTTTACTATGTTTAACGGACCACTTCATTTGAGAATAAATTTTTGCAATTATATTAATGAGGGTTATGCCCCTGTAATTCTTAGGATCCTCAACATTTCCCCCTTTAAAAATTGGTACAATAATACCTGCTCCCCAATTATTGGGATATTCCCCATTTTCGAAAATTCTATTATAAATTGCTAATAAAAATGGTGAAAAAATATCAAAAGAATGTTTATAGATCTCCGCCTATACTGCCTTGCTAGATGATCAATAAAAAACACTTTAAAAAACCGTAAAAAGGCACTAAAAATAAAGAGATTTTGGATACTAAAATTAATAGCGCTTTTTCAAGCTTACTGGACCTTTAGAGTCTCATTAATATTATAAAATTGCTCCAGGTTTCAAACATATTTTTTTCTTGCAGGAGTTAAAGACACAGAAGAACCAATGTCAAATAGAGCAAATACAGAGACTACCAGAGCTGTTTTCAATTATGTTGTATCAATCTATTTCAAATGATCAAAGGTAATAGATTTTTTTCTTTAACAGAACGGGCGTTATTCCGTATTTTTT
This sequence comes from Ruditapes philippinarum, assembly GCF_026571515.1. NCBI lineage: Eukaryota > Metazoa > Mollusca > Bivalvia > Venerida > Veneridae > Ruditapes > Ruditapes philippinarum. Next base: position 88,348 of record NW_026862962.1, read on the forward strand.
TTATCAAGATTTTTATTCATAACGGAGGTAAAAAATTTCAAACATCACCCAAAATGTTGTTTAACCGTTTATATTATATTGACAGGTTATATGGCCTTACGAGTATATAAGCGTTTGGTTGTATATATAACCAGAGTCGCTGGTCGGGGGTTATATTACAAACAACTGTTTAAATATGGTCGTATAACCTGTCGGGTATATTTATAACGAATTCATATTACGGTAAAATTCAAATTTTAGTGGAAAACTTCATACAATTTATATGCCAATGAAGAACGATGTTACAAACGTAAAATTAAACAGAGACATACAGGATAAACTAAAATTTTTAATCATTTATGGAAATTAAAAGTGTATTTATTTCAGTGTCTATTGTTTTCCTTTGTAAGAAAATGGTTTCAAATCTATAATACACTTGAAGTAATTTCAACTAAACTGGATAAATACAGACACTTATCCTTACGGATTCATGCTTCTTTATGTAAGAAAAAGGGAAACCTTTAAAGTCTATTAATAACATATGGTGATAAAAACAGTAATTACGGTAATATTTCCAGTACCAACTATAAACTATTAAGCGTCATATAGATTTTGAGTATCTTTACACCAATCTATCAGTTTTTCCGTATTTATTTTTAATTGCTCACACACACTTCGGACAGATAAATTCCTTTTATCCTTTTTTTTCTCTGGAGAAATATATAATCGTTAACTGTTTGAATACGAGTATAAGATCAACTAGTAATTCACATAGATTTTATAATTTCCTTACTTCCTTTTCTTCCTTTCTATACCATTTTATCAAAGTAAAACATTCCTATTACAAACATATCGATCATAAAATTCTATAATCACTGATATCCTATTAATTTTACATGTATACATGTAGTTTATCTTTATTTCATATGACTATTTTGACAGAAACGACGTGTTTCTTTTATCATTTAGCGTCTTTTAAAAATAATCTTCCCTGTTAAACAAATACTTGAATTTATTTCAATAGTATTGCGTTGTTTACATTATTTACGGTGACTGATTTGTGACATGTAAATTTTTCCGTGAGCCGAATGGTTTTAACATAATAATAATAATGTCGAGTTTATGACTACCGATATGTTATCGTTAAAGTCCGGTGAACATCGTCACCATTTGCTTCCGGTCTGACGAATATATTTGCCTGGCACTTATTTAACCCGACGAGGCACGGAAAATGAATTTGATGTTTGTGATGGTGGCAGCGACACCTTAACATTGCAAATCACATATTTCTTTGATTCTAGTGTTGATAAAATGAATATAAATCTGACATAATCGAATCATCAATTGAGAATATATTCTTTACACAATATTTATTCAATTAACTCGATTAAAATAAACATTTATATATTCTTTTTTAAAGGGAGTCGTCGATCTGCAACATGACATTTATGAAAATGATTGGTCATGCCAAAGAATCATATCAATGTTGTGGGTATGGCGTATATCAACCTGACAAACAAACATGCTGTCTGGAAACTAGATCTGTATATAGAATTCATGATGATAGACCAGAAAGAGATCATATGTAAGTTATTTTCCATTTTTTAATCAAATGTTAATGAAAGACTCAGCTTCTGTTGATATTATCAACCCCTCCAATCAATGATTTGTTCCTTTTTTAACAGAAAATCAGATTAGTTTATCTCTTAAAGCACTGTCCAGAATCCAACGAAGTAATGCCATTTAATTAAAAAATAAAAAAAATGCCACAAAACAACAAACTTCACCAAAATTAGGTAAAAGGCCACGTGTTAACATGGAATAACTAGATTTTGGGTAATTATCATTTGAGCCGTGTCATGACAAAACCAACATAATGGGTTTGCGACCAGCATGGATCCAGGCCAGCCTGCGCTTCCGCGCAGTCTGATCAGGATCCATGCTGTTCGCTTACAAACCCTATAACAAGTAGAGAATCTGATAGCAAACAGCATGGATCCTGATCAGACTGCGCGGATGCGCAGGCTGGTCTGGATCCATGCTGGTCGCAAACCCACTATGTAGGTTTTGTCATGACGCGGCTCATTTTTTGTTTACGTTAAAAATGCAACTTTTCATCGGTATTTAACACATGTATATACATGTATGGTTTGAAACGTACTTGCTCTTATTAAAACAATTCTCAAAAGGTTTTTTGACATGACGAGACTGGAAATAATTTTTGAGATTATTACACCATTTGATGAAGGTCTATACTAATAACTTATGTGCAAAATTTCAGATCATTAGCTCGCTCTGTTTTTCCAAAATAGTTATTATAATATTGAAAAATGACCCAAAATTGAAAAGCGTTGGAACGCCTTTCACTCAAATCGGAGTGAGAATAGCACAAACATATGATTTTAAATGCATTTCTTGTGTATTTCTTAGTAATAATTTATTTATAGTTCTGTTTAAAATGCTCATGTTTATCTATGAGAAAAATTAAAATATTATGTTTCAGGCTTACAAACATAAGTGGAGTTCCTTTAAAATACATTTTATAAAATCAGTTGCTTACAGGCGCTTGCGGCTAAAATGTAAGGTATTCTGCTAAAAAGGGTGTCGTTTTTTTGGGACTAAAGAAAATTGAAAAATATGTCTTACCTATAATGATCAGCAAATGGAACGGTTATTTCAGATGTTGCAATTTAGATGTATATGCAAGAAGATCTACCAGCGCACCATGTCAACATACTTCTCGGAACGATGCTTTTCTAAGCAATAAACTACCAAAGCTGAAAACAAATTACTTAAAACATTCCATCACGAAAGCTCTTATATGTAGTAAAACATTTGGTAAGTTGAGAATTTACGAGTATTTGATTAAATGCATCAAAATGTGAAGATCTAAATTTAACAATCTTATGTTTTTTAAAAAAATGCATTTTTATCAAATTTGTTATTTGGTTCTTAAATATTCAATTACTTTTAGTTTTAGATTTTAAATGTTAGATATTGGGCTGTATTACTACATTTCTTTCATGTTTTTTCTTTTCTTTTCATTATTTTGAAATATCTTTATTTTTGTATTTTCCAAAGCATTTTACGTGAAAATTGCCAAAGAAAAGGGGTATGGAGAAAGACTCTTTCTAAAAGCAAGAATCACACAGTACCGACGAGACGGAAAACATCTATGGCATGTTCAAAAGAGGCATAAATTCATTATGCTAGACAAATACAGCTCGGGACGGCTGGGGAGAAAAGGATTTATCATATTTTCGAACTATGACTACCTAGATGATTTCATCTTTATTCGCCGTGACGTAGATACTGTCTTCAAAGCGCCAAAGAGAAAACGTATGTTGTTAAAAAGGTTAAGAAAAGTGTACAGTACCTGTAGATCTAACAAATCATGAACGATATCATGAATGATATCATGAAACCAGGTGGGAATCTTAGACCATCTTATTCATTCACAAAAAAGTATCTAAGTTTCCGTAAACAGTGACTAGAACTTTATAATCAAACAACAATCCTCCCCAAATTCCGATATGCGCGCAACTGTAACAGATAGAACCAGAAGCATGAAGAAAAACTTGACAAGAAGGTGGCAACATTCTTCGAAGCGGAGCAACGGGTACGGCTTTTCCAGTGAAATGCGATATGGCGGAACCGGAAGTAGGAAAGGCTTTGATCAGTGTTTTATCTGCGGAAGAATAAATACTGTTGGTATCTGAACTAGGATAATGCGGACAGACACTCTAAAAACTATTATAGCAAAGACAAATTCAAAACGTTTAATAAATTTAACAATGAATACATAAACAATGTAAGTGAACGTAATGAGACTACTTTGTTAGAAAAAGATTCCAAAAATGAGATTTCATCAAATAACAGTAACATGTGTATTCTAACAGATTACTGGATCGAGGTATGTGAGAGTAAAACAAATAGTTTTACAAATGTAGTTAATTTGACTTTGATTTTCTCTAATATATATTACATTAACATATCTGGTATATCTCAAATAAGAAATAACTATATAGTAATATTTCAGTCACACACAAGAACTTTTCAATTAATTCCGATAAATAAAAAAGTCGGTTTCGATATGTTCCTATAAAATGGGTGCAGGAAAACTTGTATTATGTTCGGAGGCATGTACACTCCTTCTTTAACTATTGTTTATAATGTATGTTACGATTTTATGTTGTATTCCACAATTGATATTTTACACATATGTTTAAATACGCGAACAATTATCGATTTGATAGTAAAAGAACGGAAATTTATAGACACTAATGCATCTGATAATCAAATTGTTTCTTTTGAACAATCAGTGCCATACAATAAATACGGAAATGATGAATATAATTGCAAAGTACTAAATAATGTAACGTTCCATAAATCAAGATTTCCAGATAATAAATTGTTCAATTCTAAGTTTGAAAAACGAGGTTTACATATTGCACACCTTAACGTTAATCACTTAATGCCTAAAATAGACGAAATAAAATACAATCTATTAAACAAATTAAATTCGCCAGATATTTTCGGCTTTACTGAGACATTTCTTGGTGATGATACAACAGGCGATGAATTAGATATAAACAATTTCACACGAAAGAAAGGACCGTAAAAGTTGTCACAAAGGCGGGGGAATTGTAATATATATTGCTGACAAGGTGCCATATCGGCGCCGTTACGATATAGAAACGAACGAATTAGAATCTGTTTGGTTGGAAATTATTTACCCAAATTGCAAACCTTTTCTTTTAAATTTTATATATCGCCCACCAAATGTACACCAATCTTGGATTGACGATTATGAAAAACAACTAAGTATAATAGATATATCAAATATAGAATATCATATTCTAGGTAATGTCAATATAAACTTTTATCCAATGAATAAAAAGAAAAAATATGACAATACAAAATGGGATGATTTGATAACGAAATATGGTTTGAAACAACTTATCACAGATCCTACTAGGATTACAAAACGTACCCAAAAAATTATAGATCATGTTTATACAAACAGTAGCAGATATATCATTGAATCGTTTGTTTCTGATACCTCATTAAGTGATCATTATCCGATATGTATTTCAAGATCAACGAAAGCATGTACCCGATTGATTAATGAACATAATTCGATTAAATATAGATGTTTTAAAAACTTCAATGAAATTGATTTTCAGGTAGACCTTGCTTTATCCGATCTTGAATTAGTCGAGCAAATAATTAATCCGAATGAATTCCTTAGCTTATTTTACTCCATTTTAAATACTATCTTGAAAAAGCATGGTTTACTGATGAGATAAAATATCTAATACATGAACGCGATTACTATCATAAAGTAGGGAAACATGAACAATACAAATTGCTCAGAAATAAAATATCATCAATGATTAAAAAAAGTAAAAGAGATTTCTTTAACAATGCTATTAAAAATAACAAAGACCCGGCATTTTTATGGAAAAATTTAAAGGACGTTTCAAATCTAAATAAAAAAGGTTGTATTACAATGCCAGACAAACTAGTGACAGGTAATAAAGAAATTTACGGAAATGTAAATATTATAAATGAATTAAACAAGAATTTTGTCAATATCTCGAATGTCGTTTTCAAATACAAATTTTTCAAAATTGAAAGAAACTTTAGACCAAAAGCTAATATATCATGAATTTAATATTGAATTAATTACACCGTTTGAAGTAAAACTTATTATTGAAAAACTGAATAATAAAAAACTTAGGATTAGATGGAATTGGACCAAACATCATCAAATATTGTGGAGATTATATTACACCAATTGCATCAATTATCAATAATAGTATTAAATCTAATATTTTCCCAGATGATTTAAAAAGAGCTCGAGTTATACCTATTTTTAAATCGGGGGATAAGAATGAAGCAAATAACTATCGACCGATATCAATTTTGTCAACTATATCCAAAATATTTGAGCGCCATATTGCCAAACAAATACACTCATTCTTTGAAAAAAAAACGAACATAATTCATAATAAACAATCAGGATTTCGAAAAGCGTTGTCACGTGATCATGGCGGCAAGTTTAGGTTTTTATGTGAGCGTGAAAAATAGTAAATAATGTGATTTAGTGACAATATTGGAGGTTGAAATTTGTGCTGGAATGTAAAAAAAGGTTTAATGAGTTCAACTGTCAAGTATGATTTTGCTTAAAATTGCTTAAAAGCTTGTTTTTGATGCATTTTCTTGTACAAAGTTTCCTTACGTTAATTTTACGCGCCAGTGACTTCCGTCCATTACTATAAGTGTACAGCACATCTGCAGTAAACAGTACAAGTGTACTTAAAAATAACTAACAAATATAAATAAAAACATTATATATAGGTCAGTTCTAAGGTTTTCACCTATGTCGGGAGATTCCACACCAGATACTAATATTAGTAAAAAACGTTATATGTCATCACCATATGAAAGTATAGACTCTAAAAAAACTCGTGTCCTGCAGACTATGGAAGGCGACACCAACACATCAAACTTTTCATTTAGTGAGGACGATCTTGTAAAAATAGCAGAAGTATTAAAGTCCTCCTTTCAACATGAAATTACACATCTTGTCAAAGATGCAGTTAGCCAGTCTGTCAGTGTAATTGTTAATGGTGTTCTAACTGGCCTTCAGGAAAAAGTCAAATCTCTTGAAACAGAAAATGTGAGGTTAAAACACGAGAATCAGGAGTTGACACTTAGTGTCAGTCAACTAAAGCTAGCTGCCGATTCTTCCGAGCAGTACAGTCGTCGGAACAATTTACGTATAACAGGTATACCTGAAACCAACGATGAAAACACTGATGAGATTATCCTAAATACGTGTAAAAAAATTGACGTAAACATGAACCTGCCTGAAATCGACCGTAGTCACCGTGTCGGGAGACCGAATCAGTCTGGTGGTCCCAGAGCAATAATTGTGAAATTTGTGTCATACAGATCCCGTCAAAAAATGTATACAGCTAGATCTGTACTAAACAATAGAGGTTTAAAGGGCACGTTCATTAATGAGGACCTTACGAAACAGAGTAGTTTTGCGTTTTACACGGCCAGAACATTAGTCAGGAAACATAAAATTATCGGTTGCTGGACCGCAGATGGTGTCATATTAGTAAAAGACAAGGATGAAAGAATTCATCGTATCACAAACAGTAGTGACCTAGATCATTTCGACGTCTGAATTTGTGTTGTTTTTATAACAAACTGTACTATCTACGTCCCATTATTGATATTTTGAAGCCGACTTAACCGTTATCCTTGACTTTTTTACGTCTAAAGATTATCCAAATCATGTGAAAAAATGTAACTTTGTTTTGACTGATACGCTTTGTGAATTTTGCATAGTTCAATTTCATTGTTATTGTCACTTTGAGTTGTATACATGCATGTATATAGAGTATGTGTTTTATATAACATAAAGTATGGAGGTTATTAATTGTTTATGTTTGTACACTATGTACATGTAACATTTCCAAGTAAAAATAAACAGGTATATCGAAAACAATTCAACAGGGATATGTTTGATAGAGTACATATACATTGTTAAATGTGCGTACATTTTTAAGTATGACAAAAGAACGTATATATCTTGACAATATATCTAAAAATCAAGGGTGTTTCACTCCTGTGCATTTTTTGCACAGTACAATTTCATGAATTTAATACTATCGTTTTTGAAAATTGTTTAAATACATGTAACTAGTGTATGTTTACACGATTTGCGTATGTAACACAAAACAGGAATACTATTATTTGTTTATACTTAAGAGTGATGTACTGTCCTAGGATGATAACTTGAGCCTTTGTTTACATAACAAAGACCAATAACAATGCGAAAAATAGGTTAGGCAGATCAATGCCACAACCTATAAAAATGAAAATAAAACTACATATTATCATATGACTTGTTAGCGCAGTAGGTAGAGCAACCGTGTCAGCAGTGTGTTTTACCCGTACAGGCAGAAGTTCGACTACTGGTTAGACATATTTTTTTTACCTCAGAACAGCCAAATGTTCAGAAAACAAGTTTGACATGTTTTTTCATATACATACATGAATATGATTTCGAATATTTTATAACACTGCGATCAAAAGATACAAAAAGAAAATAAAATGGAAATAAAAGAAATAAATATATACTATAAAATATAAGAAGAAAACAAAAAGTAAAACGAAAAATAAATAAAGAATAATGATAAAAACAGAGTAAAAAGAAAAAAACTGTGGTTATAAAATGACACTAAGTGGGGTTCGAACCTATGAGTACAAAACACTAATAATTACAATTACTCCGACCTACCGACAGAGCCATAACGTAATACACAAACGATTTTCTAAAAATAATGTTATATAGTATATGTAAGTGTTTACTTTTACGATATCGGATAATAGATCAGATAACCCCGTTTTTCGACTTTCCCATGTACCGTTAAGACCAAATTATCATCTTAGAACAGTACATGTCACATTTGCGGGAAAAAAAAAACTAAACAGGAATTTTAAAAACTGTTCAAATAAGTATACATTGTTAAATGAGCGTACATATGATTTAAGAAGGATAAAATAAAAAACGTATATATCTTAATAATCGGGGGTGTTACACTTCAGTAAATTTTTGGATAGTATTATTTAATATTATCGTTGTTAAAAACTGTTTAAATACATGTTACACTATTTGCGTATATGTAACGCTAAACAGGGATATTTATATATTTGTTTATGCTCATGCGCGTGATACATGTCACATTTGCTGAAAAGAAAAACAACAAAGAAACTAAACAGGGATGTAAACATTGTTCAAGTACGTAAACATTGTAAAATGTGCGAACATATTTATATAAATTATGACAAAAGAATGTTTGTATCTTAACAATAAGGGATGTTACACTTCTGTGCATTTTTGCGTAGGATAATTTAATATTATCGTTGTTTGAAACTGTTGAAATACACGTAAGTACTGTAGTGTATGTGTATGTAACGCAAAATAGGGATATATACACTATATATTTATGTATGTTTATGCGCGATATACATGTCACATTTGCATACAAAGATAATTATAGAAAAATAAAATAAACAGGGATTTTAAAAATTGATTAAGAACGTATACATTGTAAAATTAACGTTCATATATATTTAGTAATACAAAAGAACGTGCATATCTTAACAATCAGGGATATTACACTTCTGTGCACTTTTGATAGTATACATGTAATTTAATATTATCGTTGTTGAAAAGTGTTGTCATTCAAGTAGCTAGTGTATGTTTACACGCTTTGCGTATGTAAAGCAAAACAGGGATATGTATATATATATTTGTATATGCTTATACGCGATATACATGTCACATTTGCAAAAAATAAAATAAAAAAAAAAAATAAAATATATAAACAGGATTTTAAAAATTGTTTAAGTAAGAATACATTGTTGAATTTACGTTCATATATATGTAGTATGACAAAAGAACGTGCATATCTTACATCTCTGTATTTTTGCATAGTGAAATTTAATATTATCGTGGTTGAAAATTGTTGAAATATATGTAACTTGTGTATGTTTACACGATTGGTGTATGTAACGCAAAACAGGGATATATATTTGTTTATGTATGTATACATTGTAAAATGTGCGAACAAATATTTCAAGAATGATATAAGAACGTTTATACTTAAACAATCTAATATTGTTGTTAGAATTATTTAAATACATGTAACTAGTGTATGTTTACACGACTTGCGTATGTAACGCAAACAGCGATACTATTATTTGTTTATGATTATGCGCGATGTACATGTTACCTTGCAAAAAATACGCACATTACATAGATTAGGGATGCTATAGATTGTTTATGCTTGAGAAAGACTTTCATGTTACATTTGTAAATAAAGACAAATAGGGATGTTAAAAATTGCTCATGCACGTGCATTGTACACAGTACAAACTATTATCGTCACACACTATGTAAGTACATGTAACTATGTTTTCATGAATTTCGTTTGTAACGCAAAACCGGGATGTTATAAATTGTTTAAGCTGGTGTGTGCGCAATGTACATGCATCGTTTGTAAATAAATAGATATAAATATGTGTGTGTGTGTGTGTGTGTGTGCGTGCGTGCGTGCGTGCGTGCGTGCGTGTATACATGTATGTATGAGTATGTATGTGTGTATGTATATGTATATATTTATATGTATTTATGTTTATATCTCAACCATCGTGGGGTGTTCTGTGTATTTTTCATTGTGCAATTTACAATATTGTTGTTATAAATTGTGTATGTGCATGTAAATAGTGTATTGGCTTTTCACAAGGGATGCTATGAATTGTTATACTTCACTTCTCATATAGCATATAATTTAGACCCTAATTGAAATACAGCTAACATATTCTGCATACATATTCATAGTATTTTTAAGCAATTTTACCTAGCACTTATTGATACTTCCAATCAACATCTCAATACCATATGTTTCCATTTTTAGCATTGTTCTCTTTTTCCCTTAATTTTCTCTCTAGGATGAACACAACATTAAACGAGGATCTTATAAGATGCTGGATTTTGTTTTTGCACATACCTATACTTCTTTCTCTCTTGTTGGTGGCTGTTAAATTTCTATTTCTGTTATTAGAAATTACATGAACAAAATAAAGCGGCCAGCGCCAACAACGGAGAGAGTGTTTCGCATTCGCTTAATGTTTAGATTTCTCCTCTTACAACAGTTTTTATTCACATTCACTTACCTCAGCTATATTCCTCTAAGCATAAGATTGTGCATCTGTGATCATGACTTAATATTAAAAAGTATAGCTTTGCCCCTCTCTCGTCGCAAACATCCACCTAGTATGAAACAATATTTCAACTTTGTCTTTTCGTTCACTATTCTCTGTTCAATCATTTTGCTTTTCTTGTCCGTTCAAACCTGGAACATTTGTACTATAATTCTTCTGTCGGGTGATGTTCATAAAAACCCAGGACCTGATTCTGATGTCCTTAGTACTTCATCAGTATCTTCTGTCTCCTCAGACAATGAATATATTGATCTTTCCCGGAACCTTTCGTTTGTCCATTACAACGTCCAAAGCATTGTTCAAAAACTTGACACCATCTACTCGGAACTCAAGGATTTTGATATCCTCTCATTTTCAGAAACATGGCTAGGCCAACATATTCCATCGTCAGACCTGCTTCTTCATTCATTTGCTAATCCCGAAAGGAAAGATCGTGCCGATAACCATGGCGGTGTAATAGTTTATGTTAAGGATTATATCCACTACACAAGACGTCATGATTTAGAAATAAACAGTACCGAATGCATTTGGATCGAAATTCTTTTTTCAAATAAGCATATACTTTTTGGAGTTTATTATAGACCCCCCAACATAGACAACGCCCGTCATGCCTTGATACTGGACTCTATGCATTTAGCTTTCGATACTGGAATTGAAAACATCTTAGTTATGGGTGACTTTAATCTAAATGCTGCACACACTTCCTCCTGTAAGAAAATTAAAGAAATATGTTGTCAATTGTCTTTGCATCAAATTATTGACTCACCTACTCACTTTACTGAGTCATCTTCATCAGTAATTGACCTTATTTTTACTTCTAATAAAAATCTCATCCATATGAGCGGCGTTGGCGACCCTTTTCTTCAGCACGATGTTAGGTATCACTGTCCCATATACTGTTTACTTAACTTGAAAAAACCAAAGCGACTTTGCTTCTATCGTAATGTTTGGATCTTTGATAAAGGAAATTACGATCTACTTAGACAACTGGCCTCCGAATATGATTGGGATTCCCTTAAAAACGATGATATAAACGTATACGCACATAACATTACTAGCAATATAATATCTCTCTCAAAACAATGTATCCCGACTAGAAAAGTCTTAATCCGCGAAAACGAACCGCCTTGGTTTAAAAATAACTTAAGAGTGCTAATAAGAAAACGAAAACGACTGTATCGAAAAGCCAGACAAACTAATTTACCGTATTATTGGGCACGTTTTCGAACCTTAAGAAACCAAATTATATCAAAAATTCGAGAAGCAAAAAAACAACATATCGACAATCTAGCCCAAAAATTACAACACGAAAACAGGAACTCAAAGAGTTGGTGGTCTTGTCTTAAATCCTTTATTAAACCGTCTTATTCTAACTCAATACCCCCCTTAACCACTAATAATAACACCGTCATCACGGAAAATTTGGAAAAAGCTAATTTCTTGAACGACTTTTTTGTTGCGCAAACACGTATTGACGAAAGTCAGGCTCCAATTCTTACTGACTTGCCCAACATTCCTTATCATTTGGATGATCTCACCATATCACCAGATGAGGTGCAATTACTAATGAAATCACTTCTTTTGGGAAAGGCCGCTGGTCCTGATGATATTAACAATCGAATCCTTCGTGAACTCTCACATGAACTCAGTGGTCCTCTAAGTTCTCTATTTAACTATTCAATTCAGGTTTCTCAAGTTCCAGACGTATGGAAAGAAGCAAATGTTTCACCTCTTTTCAAATCGGGTGATCCTTCTCTTGTTAATAACTACCGACCAATATCTCTCAATATTCTGTCAACAAAGTCTTTGAAAGAATCGTATTTAAACATACATTTAATTTTCTGCGTGATAATAATATCATTACATCTCTTCAATCTGGTTTTGTTCCCGGAGACTCCACTGTCAACCAACTAACATACTTATATAATTTGTTTGCACAGGCCATTGATTCTGGTAAAGAAGTCAGGGCTGTGTTTTGTGACATCAGTAAAGCGTTTGATCGGGTCTGGCACAAGGGACTTATTTATAAATTAAATTGTATCGGTATTTCTGGCCGTCTTTCCTCTTGGTTTTCTTCTTATCTTAAGGACAGAAGACAAAGAGTTATTTTACCAGGTTGTAGATCTTCTCTTAATTTTATTGCCGCTGGTGTGCCACAAGGGTCAATTCTTGGGCCTTTGTTGTTTCTTGTTTATATTAACGATATTGTTATCGACATCAATGCCAATATAAGACTTTTCGCCGACGACACTAACCTTTTTATTGTGGTCGAAGACCCCGTGACTGCTTCAACTATCCTTAATTCAGATCTTGATAAGATAACTTCTTGGGCCGAACAATGGTTGGTAAAATTTAATCCCATTAAAACAGAATCACTAATAATAACACGAAAAACAAACCAAAATGTAATCCATCCTCCTATCTTTATGCATGGCACACAAATAAAAGAAGTACGCATTCATAAACACTTGGGAATTACTTTCGCTCATGATTTAAGATGGTCCACTCATATTGAATATATCATAAACAAGATATGTTTGTAAAACATGTATGCCCCCTATCAGCAGCCAATTAGTCATGTGATAAGGTTATTATGCATGACTTCTGACCCAGTGATCAAACAATTAATAAGGGTTATCAAGTATCTACTGGTCATGACCTTAACCTTTGACCCCTTGACCCAAAACTCAATAGGGGTCATCTGCTGGTCACGACCAATCATCATACAAAGTTTGAAGTTCCTAGACCGAAGCGTTCTTAAGTTATTGATTTGAAAGCATTTTTACCTACAAGGTCAATGTGACCTTGACCTTTGACCCCTTAACCCCAATATCAATAGGGGTCATCTGCTGGTCATGACCAATCACCATACCAATTTTGAAGTTCCTAGGCCTAAGGGTTCTTTAGTTATTGATCGGAAACCGTTTTTACCTAAGAGGTCAATGTGACCTTGACCTTTGACCCCTTGACCCCAAAATCAATAGGGGTCATCTACTGATCATGACCAATCACCATATCAAGTTTGAAGTCCCTAGGCCTAAGGGTTCTTTCATTATTGATCGGAAACCGTTTTTACCTACAAGGTCAATGTGACCTTGACCTTTGACCCCTTATCCCCAAAATCAATAGGGGTCATGTGCTGGTCATGACCAATCACCATACCAAGTTTGAAGTTCCTAGGCCTAAGGGTTCTTTCGTTATTGATCGGAAATCGTTTTTACCTACAAGGTCAATGTGACCTTGACCTTTGACCCCTTAACCCCAAAATCAATAGGGGTCATCTGCTGGTCATGACTAATCACCATACCAAGTTTGAAGTTCCTAGGCCTAAGGGTTCTTTTGTTATTGATCAGAAATCGTTTTTACCCAAGAGGTCAATGTGACCTTGACCTTTGACCCCTTGACCCCAAAATCAATAGGGGTCATCTACTGATCATGACCAATCACCATACCAAGTTTGAAGTTCCTAGGCCTTAAAGTTCTTTAGTTATTGATCGGAAACCGTTATTGCTTACAAGGTCAATGTGACCTTGACCTTTGACCCCTTGACCCCAAAATCAATAGGGATCATTTTCTGATCATGACCAATCACCATACCAAGTTTGAAGTTCCTAGGCCTTAAGGTTCTTTAGTTATTGATCAGAAACCATTTTTGCTTACAAGGTCAATGTGACCTTGACCTTTGACCCCTTGACCCCAAAATCAATAGGGGTCATCTACTGGTCATGACCAATCACCATACCAAGTTTGAAGTTCCTAGGCCTAAGGGTTCTTTAGTTATCACTCGGAAACCATTTGGTCTACGGACCGACGGACCGACGGACCGACAAGTGCAAAGCAATATACCCCCTTTTCTTCGAAGTGGGGGCATATTAAAGCTTGGAAAAGAATAAATGTTATGAAAAAATTAAAATTCCAACTTGATAGGAAATCATTAGAAATAATTTATCAATCTTTCATAAGACCAATTTTAGAATATGGAGATGTGCTTTTTGATAATTGTACGCAAAGTGATAAAAAGGACCTCGAACAAATTCAACAAGAAGCCGCTAGAATAATTACTGGAACAACTAAGCTCGTATCAATCGATAAACTCATGAATGAAATTGGCTGGGAATCCCTAGAAAAAAGGAGACACAAACATAAACTTATTCTATTTTTTAAAATGAAAAATAACCTTACACCACATTATCTTTCTGATCTTGTCCCCCCCGTCGATTGGCAGTGAGCACCGTTACCCTCTCAGGAACGCAGACGACATACAATATATCCGTACAAATACAGAATTTTACTATAAATCTTTCTTACCTTCTGTTATTAGGGATTTCAACTCTCTTCCACCTCAAACACAAACTGCTACAACGTTAACATCATTTAAGCGACTTCTTAATACTGATATGCCAAAAGTACCTGCCCATTTTCTATGCGGTGAGCGTAAGTTACAAATTTTTCACACAAGATTACGTACTAACTGCAGCTCTCTTTCTGCCGATCTATTTGATAAGAACATTACCGACTCTCCTTTGTGTGAATGTGGTGAGAGAGAAAATGCTCATCACTACTTTTTTGAATGCCCTAAATATACAAACCTACGACCTGAATTAATAAGTACTATATCTCAATTTTGTCATCCTTCCATCAATGTCATTCTTACTGGTTCCACTACTTTACCTTATGATTCTAATGTATCAATCTTTAAAGATCCTGTAACACATTATTTTTATGGTTTTATATACAAATTATGATGCTCAAATTAAGATTTATCGATATTGTAAGTTTCAAAAAACATTATTTATAAAGATATTACCGAATTTAATATTTCATGTAAATAAAGGGAGGTAATTAGAATTTAGTTTTCTATAAATTCTAAGTCAATTTTTCCAATAAGAAACGAATGCATATAATTTAATGATTACCTTAAATATGTACAAATATTTTCAATACATATTTTACATATTCTTCCATGTTTGAAAATTGACAAATTTGCATAATTACATACATATATAATTCAATGAAGAGTGGTATGCAATCTCAATTACAAAACATACAGGATCTTTAAATCAGTTCAAAAATATATCCGAGATACAAAACGATTTTAGCGTACTTAAAACCAGAGATGTCTTAACATATTTGACATTTACTAGATTATACATCTTAGTTCCTCGTTATTGTTCCATCATTGTTCATCCATTTCTTCTTTCCTTTTCTAATATCTTTTTTTCTTTAAATAGTCAGTGTATACCTATTGTGCGTATCTGCTAATATACAGCTGTAAGCATTCAAATAAGATAATATTTTATTTCTTCTTACTAAATTCTAAAACAAAAAAATACTAAGACAGGTGTTTGTCTATTTGTACTTTTTGTGAGTTGCTTTATTCTTCAATCTTTTTTTCCTCCTTTTTACTGTTTGCTCTTACATATGTTATATTGCTAAATACTTAACTCTTAAGTATTATGTGAATGTCTTTGAATATTTCAACTAACCGTTGTGTATGATAATGCCATGAACTTTGTTACTGTAAATTATCATAACTGGGAGAGGACATTTATAAGCTTTATAGCTTTCTGCCCAATCCAAAAATGTACTTTGTAAATATTGTTCACTTGCTAAATGTTTTGTTGAATAAATATGTTTAAACCATAATGGAAACTGGTTTCGCAGTCAAAAATGTATTGCACAGCATGCGTCTCGTGCATTATATAGCCTGTTCACCATCTTTAATAATATCGAGTTACCAATTAAACAAAAAGTAAGCTTATTTGACAGTTTGGTTGGTTCTATTCTAAATTTCGGCTCTGAAATATGGGGAATACATGAAGCGACCGACATAGAACTGCTACATACTAAATTCTTACGTCGCGTATTATGTGTGAAACGCTCAATAAACCTTTCCGCACTTTATGGAGAACTCGAGCGCGTACCACTAGCCGTATTCAGAAAAATAAACATAATTAAATATTGGATTAAAATATTAAGGCACGCGGACTCTTCATTAATAAAGCAGACATATACGTTTTTAAAAGCTGATGCTGATAGCGGTCGTGAGTATCGTGGTCTTAATTGGGCTGCTCAAGTGAAAAGTATTTTACATGAACATGGATTAAGCTATGTCTGGAATCAACAAACGGATGTGAATAATATACCGTTCCAGTTGATAAAACAACGCATATTAGATACATATTATCAACGCTGGTACTCAGACATAAATAATTCGCCACGCCTTCAATCTTAGTGTATATTTAAGCATAATTTTCAAACAGAACATTATTTAGATTACATTAAAGAGAACAAGTATAGGGTTGCACTATCAAGACTAAGAACATCGTCGCACAGTTTACTTGTAGAAACCGGGCGTTACGAGAATATCGCGTGAGAAAAACGGCTTTGTAAATCATGTAATATGAGAAAAGTTGAGACTGAATTCCATTTTATTTTAGTATGTCCAAAAATCGCGAATTGAGAACAAAATATTTTCGGCAGTATTTTTGTCGTTGGCCATCTATACATAAATTTGATCAATTAATGAATGCCACATCTAAAAATATATTTGTGATTTATCGAAATATATATATTTTGCCAATAGAATAAGAATTTCATAATTTGTCCATACACCACCATAGTACTGTATGCTCTTATTTTGAAAACAAAAGCTGACATGTTAGAAAAAATACACTGAACTTTGTTAAAATGTGCAAAATACTATGTATTCATAAGTCAATTTAATTAACTTGTTTTTTCTCTTCTGAAAACACGTTTTCATGTACTTGCTGCAATTATATATTTCTTGCTATAAACTTTGTAAAAGAGTTTTATGCAATAAATTTATGTTATGTTATGTTATATATAAAAGTTACTTAAATTACGATTTTCATAATTGTACGTGATTAACTATGCCATGGTTCTAAAACGTCCCGGTTGAATGATATTTAAACAATATATAGCTGGAAACAAACAACCACGGTCGCGTGTCAGTCTGTTTGACACTTACCGCCTGGCCAATCCAAAGGAAGCGTACAATACACATTGTGTAATATTATGTAATACAGGGGTAATAAAATTTTATCTTTTACACGCTGCTGTTTAAATTTAAATTACAGATGAAAAAGTCGTCTAATAATACCTTAAACAGACGACTTTTGTGTGCGTCTTTTGACCATTGGATTATTAGTCCCGCATATTTATTATATCTGTTTTGAATATCAATAAACGTTTTAAGTACTTACCGCTTTAAGTCATCCCAAAATTACTGTTTTCTGGTTGATATAGCATGGAATCACGACTAAGTATCATACACTGTTGTCAATTTTATTGCGCTTTTGCCCTACGCAGAATGCGCATGCGCCAAATGCAACATTGGTTGCTATGGAAGAATGGTATTGTAAAAAGGTCTATATACGATAAGTATAATTATGCAAAAAACGATTTACAAAAGCTCCGGAATAATGTACAATAGTACTTATTTTGAATAATGAAAGCAAAGCCGAACGAAAAAAGTGTCATATAATTCTTTATTTATTCTTATATCCTAAAAATATTTTTTTAGTTTTTTTTAACTATTCTTAGAAGGGCACATGAGTTTTATACACTGGTTTTCCATAAATTATATGCATGTGTGTGTGATATGTGTCAAACTAAAAGTAATCGTATTTTCCGATGGCGTTTTCTATTATTATTATAAAAAGATGCGAGATATCGCAATTATTGGCAATATATACATGTATGTTACAAGCGGAAAACCAAGGCTTAATTCCTAAGCAGTTGAGTGTGTTGGCGATAGATGTAAAAGAACGTGTTAATTACAGAAGAAAACGCAAGACAACAGACGAAAGATAACGGACAATATAGAATCCAAAATCTTATACTTATTTTTATGCGCAGGTGTAAAGAATACTTAAAATGTTTAATAAGTAATGAATACTTAATAAGTATATGTCATTTTCCTTGTTCAGTTTTGAAAATTAGAAATGTATAAAAATGTTAAAAAAGATTCACCTAAATACATATGTGAAAAATACAGTATATATAAAAAGGGGAGAAAAGAAGAACTGCCCTTAATGGAAAAAAGTATAATTATAGTATTCACTCGGTTAGATATATTTCAATATTAAATAAAATCTTGATAAAAACACCGCAACAAAAACGATTTATTTTCCGTGTTTTTTGCAATTCAAAAAAACCCACAAGTACTATTTTAAGCCTTTTGTTACTGTACAGATCATCGTCTATGCTGGATGTGTTACGTTATTGTCTAAATATATATGTTGCAGAAAATTTTAACGCCCAAAATAGAACAAACAAAATGTATATATTGTGCAAAACTGATGAACTTCAAGTTTAATTTTCAAGATGCGAGATATGGACACTAAACACTTTTTAAATTATGTGTTGCTCCTAAATATAATGCTCCTAAATATAAGTATTACAGTGTCAAAAGGTGAATATATTTTTTAATTTATAAGTCTTAATTGAATGTATGATAATGTATCAAATAAATCTTAATTACTTATAATGATATATGTATATGTAATGATATTTAAAAAGGTGATATTTTTTTATTTATAAATATCATTCGACTAGACATTTAAAGGCACAAAATGCCTCGGATATGAATTCTTAATTTTTCATTTCTTTAGAAAGGTCTAACATTGTGTTTAATATGGCTTAAATAATGACTAGAGCATTATCTTAGATCTTCAATAACTGCAGTAATGCGAAGTTAAGGTAGCAAAATGTCAACAAAGTGGTATATTAACTTCTATACAAAATACTTAATCACTATAATTATGCTAATTCCAAACAGGACAAAAGAAGCAAAATATGGCCATAGAGTAACTTTTTTGGAAACTGAAACAAGATAACAATAAATAAATAAATAAGTTTTTGAGAAATAAATGTGATAGCATTTCGGGTCTTAATGTGCCTTTAAATGCACAGTAAGCCTCAGGAAATTCCTTTTTTTCTTCTTTCTGTAAAAGGGACAATCGCATTTCATCTCAGAACACGTGCGATGCTTATAAAGTACGTAAAATAAAGTACGTAAAAGCGCTAAAAGTGAAATTATTTGAGAAAAAGATGGCAATATTAGGACAAAGTTGTATTTGACTTCCATGCAAAATACTAATCATTATAACTGTTCTAATTGTAAAACACAAAAAAGTACAAAGTATTACCTAGCTAGATGATCAATAAGAAACACTTTAGAAACCGTAAAAAGGAACTAAAAATAAAGGGATTTTGGATACTAAAACTAATGGCGCTTTTTCAATCTTACTGAGCCTTTAGATTCTCATTATTATTATATAATTGCTCCAGGTTTCAAACATTTCTTTTTCTTGCAGGAGAGAGGAACACAGAACAACCAACGTCATATGGAGTAAATATGGAGAACTTAAATTATGTTATATCAAAAATATTGCAATTTATTACAAATGATCAAAGGTAATAGATTTCTTTCTTTATAAGAACGGGCGTTATTCCGCATTGTTATCAAGTTTTTTTTTATTTACAACAGAAGTAAATTTTTTTCAAACATCTTTAACCGTTTATACTATCAGTTAGTAGAAGATTTCTTACAGGTTATATTGCTCTATATAAACGGGTGATTGGAATCAAAACCCGGCGGTTATATTACAAACAACTGTTTATATATGGTCATAAAACCTGTCGGGTATATCTATAACGAAGGCATATTACGGTAAAATTCAATTTTTAGTGCAAAACTTCATACAATTTATATAAACGTCACCGGTTATCCAATGAAAAGCGATGTTAGAAACGTACAGTGTTATAAAGACATATATAGAGACATACAGGATAAACTAAAATTTTAAATTATTTATGGAAGTTAAATTAAAAGTGTATTCGTTGCAGTGTCTATTCTTTTCCTTTGTAAGAAAACGGTTTAAAATCTATAATACACGTGAAGTAAATTCAACCTAACTGGATAAATACAAACACTTATCTTACGGATTCATCCTTTATTATGTTAGGAAAAAGGAATTAGCCTTTAAAGGTAAATGTATTGTCTATTAATAATAACTAGGGATAAAAACAGTAAATACGGTCATATCTTCAGTACCAACTATAAATATTAAGCGTCATATAGAATTTGAATATCTTTACGCCAATCTATCAGCTTTTTTCCTGATTTATTTTTAATTGCTCACTCACACTTCTGTCGGATAAATTCCTTTTATCCTATTTATCTCTGTGGAAATTAAATATCGCTAATCGTTTGAATACGAGAATAAAATCAACTTGTAATTGCACGATTAAAACACATTGATTTTATAATTTCCTTCCTTCCATTTCTTCCTTTCTATACCATTTTATAAAAGTAAAACATTCCTTTTACAAACAAATTAATCATAAAATTCTCTAACCAGTAACCACTGATATCCGATTAACTTTACACTCATACATGTAGTTTATTTTTTATTTCTTATGTCTATTTTGGCGTTTTTTAAAAATATTCTTCCCTGTTTAACAAATACTTGAATTTATTTCAATACTATTGTATTGTTTACATTTTTTCCGTGTGGCAAGTTGAAAAGCCGAATGGTCTAAACATAATAATAATGTCGAGTTTATGACGATATGTTATCGTTAAAGTCCGGTGAACATCGTCACCATTTGCTTCCGGGGTCTGACGAATATATTTGCCTGACCTTTATTTAACTCGACGAGGCACGGAAAATGAAATTTGATGCTTGTGC